>NC_091135.1:68533417-68833417 GCF_041381155.1 Argopecten irradians | reverse complement strand
AGCTTAAGCATCTCTGACTGTTCAGATGGTTCAGCAGTAGTGTTACGGAGATATGACTGGCCTTCTGTTGACTTCTTCTCGCAGCGGTTGTAGGCTTCTAACTCTACTGACAACTGTATAGCCTCAGTCAAATTCTTAGGCCTAGCCTGCTTGATGCGTATGCGCATCTCTGAGTCTGCGAGGGCCTCTATGAACTGCTGCTTGGCCAATGTTTCCTTAACATCACTCGACACAGTACGGTATGTTAAGTTTACAAGCCGCCTGATGGCTTGCCCCAACTCTGGTAGAGTTTCGTTAGCCTTTTGGCGTCTCTCCATTAACTGGACCCTATACAACTCCGTCTGGTTAGGGGGAGCAAACCTTTCTTCTAAGGCTTTGACCAGTGCCCCATAATCCTCCTGCTCAGCAATATCGAGGTCACCTAATATGCCCTGAGCTTGGCCTCGTAGCGACACCGCTAGGTGGAGACCTTTCTCACTAGTGGACCAGCGATTTATTCTCGAGCAAGCCTCGAAATGTGACCTAAAGTCAACCCATGGAGTTGTGCCATCGTACGTTGATGCTTTCACATTAACAGTTTTCTTTCTTTGTTTCCTGGTCGTGTCGCTGACTTCGCCATGCTCATCATCTGATTCATCAACATCATGACCAGTAGTTCTGTATGATTGTTTCTTGCGTGTCGTGACATGGTCAAACTCGTGACTACCTGATATGGGCCCTTTGGTTTGTTCTGATGTCGCCGGTTTTGTTCTTGCCAACAGATTGTAACTGTCAGTTTTCATTTGCAACATCTGTTCTCTGAGATCGCTGATCTCTTTCTCGACCTTTTGGATACTTTCATTTTGTAACCCCAAACTCGTATCAAGGTTCAGTTTCACCACTTTTGGGCGAGTATCCTTCTCCCTAGTCCCCAACCCAGAGTCAGTAACTGAACTTGGGCCATATGGTATATTGGGTATATAGGGTTGTGAGAATGGGGTAGAGAAATCAAAATTCCGCTGACCGGTATTGTCAAAATCAAGGCCATGGTCAGACTCATCACCCAAAAGATCACGGATATTGGCTTCCGCCATGATGATTGAGAACAACAAACAACCACACCGTTTTGTGATTTTATTACAAAAACAATTTACAGTACTGTAATATCAATAAGAATTTCAAAGTGTAGACTGATACAATTATATTACAAAAACGTTGTCAAATAACCAAGATCCACACCGCTGCCACCAAAAACTGTGACGTTTCTAAATGGGTTCGTCACTTATAGTGAATGATCTTGGTTAGTGACTAGTCTACAGAAGCAAATATATACAGATATGACTACTATTTGGTAGCGTAAAACATTGCATAAATTCCGAGCGATTAACAATATCATATATAAGTATATATACAGTGGTCTGCCTGACCATCGACACCTGGTCTTAAAGATTGGGTATACAACAAACAATCTATATTCACCGACTATATCCTATAGTCGTCAACCACCCCGTGGTCACTGACCGTGTCACTGACTACCGTGTAGTCGTTAACCACCCTGTGGTTACTGGCCTAGTCGCCGACTATCGCTAGCCGATGACTCTCGACAACAGTGTTGTCGCTGACTACCTTGTAGTCGCTGACTACCTATGTAGTCGCTAACCACCTTGTGGTTATATGCCTATAGTCACTGTCCTGTGACTCCCGACAACTACGTTGTCGCCGACTACCTTGTAGTCGCTAACCACCTTGTGGTTATATAGTATAGTCACTGTCCTGTGACTCCCGACAACTACGTTGTCGCCGACTACCTTGTAGTCGCTGACTACCTATGTAGTCGCTAACCACGCTGTGGTTGTTACTACCGACTATACTATGTATGCGTAGTCATTGACCTATCACAGGTCACGAGCCGCTGCCAAACACTCTATCAAGGGGAATACTGTTATAGCATATACCTGATATTCTCCGATCTTCTCAGCTTGAGTGTTGATTTCAGACTGACATTCGTCTGCGAGCGCGGGCTTTTATACCCTCGGATTTTGTCAATCCGGGTCTCGCAAACGCTTTACTCGCTAGCGTAAACTTGACTAGCCAAGCGTGTAATACACCGAGACAACAAACAGGAAACCCGGACGCACACATGTTGTAAACAAATATGCGGCGATGCCTGATCGGTATGTGTTAATTATTATTCATTACATTACCCACGCCTTCGAGGTTGAAGCTTCCACGCTTCTTAATCATCAAAACTGAATTACAAGAATCATAGAAAACACACAAGTAATGAACCATCAATAACTTTTAATATAAAGTAAAATGAATGTTTTTCTCCCCTATATGAGTCTATTCACGGCTATCACCAAATGCCTTGAAGTAGAAGAATGTCTCATCTACGGTAGTTTGCTTTACACGTTTATCAGCCTCATGATAGCGATAAGTTGTAGTGACAGTTCTCTTAGTGGTGTTTAAAGCCGTGTCCGTCTGGACACCTACACTGACAAAACGACGGGTCACTGTTTGAGTGTGTCGTTTGATAGGTTGTTCAAGAGTTACAGGTTTGGGGATAACATTGCGTAGATCTGTTGCGCGTAACTTCTTGCTCGTTGCAACGTTTTGCTCCATGGCCGCTCTTTTCTGGTTAAAAGGCAACGTAGGTTTAGTGGACTTCCGAATGACTCTTCCAAGCAACGAATCATCATCAGGTTCCTGATCATTGCATGTTCCTTCTGCCGAGGTAGATGCTCCTTCCTCAGGTTGGAACACATGATCACTAGATTCCATTTCTGATTCCTCTGACAGTAATGGCCCCGGATCCTGTGTTTGCCAGTCTTCTGGTGATGAGACATCATGATCGCTATCCGAGTCACTATCATTACTGCTGCTGATGCTTAAGGCTACGTCGCCTTTCCCGTCAGGCTGGCTGGACACTTGTCCTACTTCAGGCTGACTATTCTTGTCTTCTGATTTCTGGTGCCTTTTCTCATGGCGGGTTAGGTATATTTGCTTTGACGTTGTAAAATTGCAGTGGCTGCAGGAGAAGGGATTCTTTTCCGCATTTTTCAAACCACAAAGCACCAGGTGCTCCTTAAGCTCATCAGTTCCAGCTGTCCGGAATTTACACATTGGGCAGGCCTTCATTGGAGTTGTTTTAGTGTTTACCATCCTGAAAGTACAGAACACTTTGATTAGAGGGAATATATATCAGTAATATCACATATTACTTTTGGCAATAATTTATTCATATTATTCTGGAAATTGTATAACATTTTAGAACAGAATATAATCAGAGTGTTTGGCAGGTGCTTTCCTATGCCTACGACCTTGTCGTGGTACTGTCTTTGTACCCTTCAGACATTCATCCTCACACTTCAACTCTGTCTCACATTCAGGTATAAGGGTAGAGGAACTCTCCTCAAATGAACTGTTCACATTCTCTCCAATTAGGTCTTGCTTGCTCTCGAAGCAACTCTCATTCACCTGTGTCTGCTGCTCTTTTACTTTTGCAAAATCTTCAGCCTTTTCATTTCGTAACCGCTGGGTTTTCTTTGGTTTCATGCGGTCCACATGAATGACTTGCATCTTTCCCTTGCGTCCACAACGTACGCGATAAGTCACGTCAGTGAGTTTGGCTATCACTCGGAATGGACCTTTCCAGCGGCAAGCAAGCTTCGGGCTTTGCCCTGGCTTGACATTAGGGAAAAAGACAAAGACATCATCACCAGCTTTAAACTGTTGCCATGAAAGTTTCTGGTCATGTAGCTTTTTCTGTCGCAACATCTGGCCTTTGACATTTCCTCGGACCAACTGATGTGCATCTTCCATCTTCTCCTGTAGTTCCCAGGCCCACGTGTTCTGTGGCAAGGCTTTCAAGTTCCGTGGCATGGAGTATTGTAGATCAAGTGGAGTAGATGTCTCTCTTCCAAGCATCATAAAATTTGGTGAATGGGAGGTAGTCTCATGTTCGGTTGACCGATATGCCATCATGACATAAGGTAAGTGTCTATCCCAGTCAGTGTGTCGTTCATTCACAAAGGCCCTTAACATTGTGACCAATGTCTTATTGAATCTCTCGACCATACCGTCCGACTGAGGGTGGTAGGGAGTGGTACGGGTCTTTTCAATCTGCAATATGTGACACATTTCCTGAAATAAAGCACTCTCGAACTGAGATCCCTGATCTGAATGGATTATGCTTGGGACTCCGAATCGACAAACAACTTCTTCCACTAGTATGCGTGCTACGGTCTCAGCGCTCATATCTCGCATAGGGAAACTCTCTGTCCACTTAGTGTAATAGTCTGAGATGACCAAGATGTGCCTGTTGCCATCATCAGTCTCAGGTAGCTCGCACAGAATGTCCATGGCTATACGCTCCATGGGATAGCCAGACTCTGTCACCTGCATAGGTGCTTTCTTCGTCTGTGTCATGTTCTTGCTTTTAGCGCACAGTGTGCAACCTGTGACATATCGTTTGACATCATCTTGCATTCCAGGCCAGTAAAACTGTTGGCGGATCTTTGCAAGGGTCTTCCTTATTCCTAGATGAGCAGCTGTTCTGTTGTCATGGGCATGGTTAAGAACTGTGCGACGCTCATCTCTAGGTATGATAACTTGAACCATATTTTTCTCTGTCTTCCTTACCAACAGGTTATCTTGCATGGACAGTGTTTCGAACTGTGACCACAAAGATTTTACTGTTTTGTTTCTGCCACCTATGGACTTGTAACCAGGCTTTTCCTCCTGCCTGACCCAGCCGATAACCAACCCTAGGTCGTCATCATCCTTTTGTTTTTCGCTCAAGGTCTTCTCCTGTATCCCTTTGTTCTCCGACTTACATGGATCTTGACTTTTTATTACGTTGGCTGCACATGACGATGTTATGTTGTCAGCCTTCTGTTCCCAGTCCGGGTCATAGTTACACTGGCGACATGGAATCCTGCTCAAGCCATCTGCATTTTGATGTTGCTTGCCTGGTCGATGGACGATGTGCATATCATAAGAGCTTAAGACTTGCAACCATCTGGCCATTTGCCCCTCTGGGTCTTTGAAATTCAGCAACCACCTAAGTGAACTATGGTCTGTTCTGACAGTGAATTTTCTGCCATACAGGTAATGCCTGAAGTATTTTGTGAAGTTAACAACTGCCAGTAACTCCTTGCGAGTAACACAGTACTTCCTCTCCGCCTTGGTCAATGTACGACCTGCAAATGCTATTGGCCTCTCCACACCATCTACTATCTGTGATAGTGCAGCCCCGATTGCTTCATGACTCGCATCTGTGTCGAGTATGAACTCCTTACTAAAATCGGGATGAGCTAAAGTCTTTGTGCTAGTTAGCTCTTTCTTCAGAGTGTCAAATGCTGTTTGACACTGGGGTGTCCAGTCAAATTTCCGCCCCTTCTCTGTCAGTTTGTGTAGAATTTTTGCAATTGCAGAAAAGTCCCTGACAAATTTTCTGTAGTAACTACAGAATCCTAAGAATGATCGCAACTGCTTAACGTTGACAGGCACCGGCCACTCTGCCACTTTCTTCACTTTATCAGGGTCAGTGGAGATACCTTCCTCCGAGATCTTGTGGCCTAGGAAAATTACTTCCTTAGCAAACAGACAACATTTGCGTGCTTTAAGCTTTAACCCCGCTTCTTGGAGTCGATTGAATACTTGTCTGAGATTCTCGACCATTTCTTCAAATGTCTTTCCGGTCACAATAACGTCGTCCAGGTATATCAAGCAAGTCTGCCACTGTAAACCTGCTAACACTGTCTCCATCAGTCTCTCGAATGTTGCAGGAGCTGATGCTAGACCAAATGGCATGACCGTAAATTCGTATAGCCCTGTCCTTGTTGCAAAAGCAGTTTTCTGCCGATCTTCAGGTGCCAACTCAACTTGCCAATATCCAGAGTTAAGGTCCAATGTTGAGAACCATGAGCAACCTGACATCTGATCAAGAGCCTCATCGATTCTTGGAAGTGGATACGCATCAGGGATGCTGACAGCATTCAGCTGTCTATAGTCCACACAAAATCGTAAGCTTCCGTCCTTCTTTTTCACTAGGACAATGCCAGAGCTCCAGGGACTGGATGACTTCTGAATAATTCCCCGATCAAGCATGTCTTTGACCTGCCTATCAACCTCAGGACCGAGGTTACCCGGAACTCTTCTGACTGGCTGTTTTATTGGTCTGGCGCCCCCTGTATTAATCTTATGTTGGGTTACACCCGTTCTACCCAGATCGTCGTCAGTAACAGCAAAAAGTGCCTGGTTTGCAATCAGCAACTCGAATGCAGCATTGTACTGCTCTTCTGTAAGATTGGGCTTGGACTCATCCAATAATGATTGAATGTCAGCCCTCAGTCCGACTGTCTTCTTAGGCGTTGGGTTGTCGACATATCTTCCATTACCTTATCGACAGTGCTGACTTGTGCAATCGTCGTCCCAGGGTAAAACTGTTGACTTTCGTTACACAGATTCATCAATCTTACAGGCACAGTGGTATCATACTGTACAAGTGCCCTGGCGACTAATGCCTTTTCCGTTTTAAGGAAAGTATCGGGCTTCTCAACTAGAAGCAGATTACTGACGGTTTCGCCCTCTGGTAGGCATACCTTTCCCTGAACCACAACCTCGGTGTTGGCGGGGAGTGTCACTTTCTCTACCAAGGAAAGTCGGTAACAACCCATACTGCCCTTATAGGTTGTCGGTATTTCAACACCGTCAAGAGTGAGAACACCTCTTGTGAAATCAAGGGAACCATTTCGGGCCTGCATAGCGTCAAGTCCTAGAATACCATCGGTATTTATCTTGGCAACAATGCCTTCAACACAAATATTCTTTGTGCTGTTAAGTTTCATAACAAAACTGCCCTTGCCTTTGACCTTTATTTTTTCACCACTGGCTGTTAATACCTCTTGGCGAACTTGACTCAGTCGGGGTTTCGCTGAATCCGGAACTTGATCAAAGACGCGCTCTGATATAATAGTGACTGTCGCCCCCGTATCAACCAAAAGATTTACTTTTGTTCCGTGCAGTTCGGCAGCTATATACATGCCTGCCTCTTGCACTGCAGTTGAGGACCCTATACCAGCTCTCGGCTTCTTCCGTCGCTGTCGACGGCGAGTGTTTACTTGCTGGGCACCAGCCTGTTTCTGATCTTTATTGACATCTTTCTTTTTGTTAGGTTTAGGACAGTTTCTCTTGAAGTGTCCCTCCTCACCACAATTAAAACAGCTTCTGTTTTTGACTGTATTGGTTTTTGTGTTTGGCTTGCTCTTAGTTTTTATCTTTCCAACATCTTTCTCTAATGACTCTAACTTCTTCTGCATATCTTGCAACAGCTTAAGCATCTCTGACTGTTCAGATGGTTCAGCAGTAGTGTTACGGAGATATGACTGGCCTTCTGTTGACTTCTTCTCGCAGCGGTTGTAGGCTTCTAACTCTACTGACAACTGTATAGCCTCAGTCAAATTCTTAGGCCTAGCCTGCTTGATGCGTATGCGCATCTCTGAGTCTGCGAGGGCCTCTATGAACTGCTGCTTGGCCAATGTTTCCTTAACATCACTCGACACAGTACGGTATGTTAAGTTTACAAGCCGCCTGATGGCTTGCCCCAACTCTGGTAGAGTTTCGTTAGCCTTTTGGCGTCTCTCCATTAACTGGACCCTATACAACTCCGTCTGGTTAGGGGGAGCAAACCTTTCTTCTAAGGCTTTGACCAGTGCCCCATAATCCTCCTGCTCAGCAATATCGAGGTCACCTAATATGCCCTGAGCTTGGCCTCGTAGCGACACCGCTAGGTGGAGACCTTTCTCACTAGTGGACCAGCGATTTATTCTCGAGCAAGCCTCGAAATGTGACCTAAAGTCAACCCATGGAGTTGTGCCATCGTACGTTGATGCTTTCACATTAACAGTTTTCTTTCTTTGTTTCCTGGTCGTGTCGCTGACTTCGCCATGCTCATCATCTGATTCATCAACATCATGACCAGTAGTTCTGTATGATTGTTTCTTGCGTGTCGTGACATGGTCAAACTCGTGACTACCTGATATGGGCCCTTTGGTTTGTTCTGATGTCGCCGGTTTTGTTCTTGCCAACAGATTGTAACTGTCAGTTTTCATTTGCAACATCTGTTCTCTGAGATCGCTGATCTCTTTCTCGACCTTTTGGATACTTTCATTTTGTAACCCCAAACTCGTATCAAGGTTCAGTTTCACCACTTTTGGGCGAGTATCCTTCTCCCTAGTCCCCAACCCAGAGTCAGTAACTGAACTTTGGCCATATGGTATATTGGGTATATAGGGTTGTGAGAATGGGGTAGAGAAATCAAAATTCCGCTGACCGGTATTGTCAAAATCAAGGCCATGGTCAGACTCATCACCCAAAAGATCACGGATATTGGCTTCCGCCATGATGATTGAGAACAACAAACAACCACACCGTTTTGTGATTTTATTACAAAAACAATTTACAGTACTGTAATATCAATAAGAATTTCAAAGTGTAGACTGATACAATTATATTACAAAAACGTTGTCAAATAACCAAGATCCACACCGCTGCCACCAAAAACTGTGACGTTTCTAAATGGGTTCGTCACTTATAGTGAATGATCTTGGTTAGTGACTAGTCTACAGAAGCAAATATATACAGATATGACTACTATTTGGTAGCGTAAAACATTGCATAAATTCCGAGCGATTAACAATATCATATATAAGTATATATACAGTGGTCTGCCTGACCATCGACACCTGGTCTTAAAGATTGGGTATACAACAAACAATCTATATTCACCGACTATATCCTATAGTCGTCAACCACCCCGTGGTCACTGACCGTGTCACTGACTACCGTGTAGTCGTTAACCACCCTGTGGTTACTGGCCTAGTCGCCGACTATCGCTAGCCGATGACTCTCGACAACAGTGTTGTCGCTGACTACCTTGTAGTCGCTGACTACCTATGTAGTCGCTAACCACCTTGTGGTTATATGCCTATAGTCACTGTCCTGTGACTCCCGACAACTACGTTGTCGCCGACTACCTTGTAGTCGCTAACCACCTTGTGGTTATATAGTATAGTCACTGTCCTGTGACTCCCGACAACTACGTTGTCGCCGACTACCTTGTAGTCGCTGACTACCTATGTAGTCGCTAACCACGCTGTGGTTGTTACTACCGACTATACTATGTATGCGTAGTCATTGACCTATCACAGGTCACGAGCCGCTGCCAAACACTCTATCAAGGGGAATACTGTTATAGCATATACCTGATATTCTCCGATCTTCTCAGCTTGAGTGTTGATTTCAGACTGACATTCGTCTGCGAGCGCGGGCTTTTATACCCTCGGATTTTGTCAATCCGGGTCTCGCAAACGCTTTACTCGCTAGCGTAAACTTGACTAGCCAAGCGTGTAATACACCGAGACAACAAACAGGAAACCCGGACGCACACATGTTGTAAACAAATATGCGGCGATGCCTGATCGGTATGTGTTAATTATTATTCATTACAAATATTTTTTCGAAAATTATTTTTGAGAATCCCCTTATTATGACAGTGTCGTATCCAAGGAAGTGGCAGTCATTTTCTTTTAGCGCTGCTTAGTAATTATAAACTTCACTGGCCAACCCCCTATATAAAGCACGGGACTTGACACACGTGAGTAAAATAACTCACGAGCATGCGCATGCAACCACTAAATACTTACACTCAGTCCGTCGGATGGGACTTAAAGACTATGTCCCGTGTGAGGATGCCCAGCCTCGCACGATAAAAACCCCTCGTAGTGGAGCAGATAAGTGCAGAAATATGGCCAAATTGTGCACATTAAGATAAAAGTATGAAACTCGGTGGTGTACTAGTAGGTGTGACAACGCCGGCCCAGAGGATAGGTATAGGTATATGTTATACATTAGATATTTTACACAGATAATTAGAAGGGCTTCAAAATTATATAATCTATATACAAAATTTAAATGCTAAGCTCTTCCCTTTGCGCCTGCTCTTGATGGGTTAGGCTTGTTACTGACAGATATATAGGTATAACAGACGACTACTTTCTCTTCATATTTTACTCTTCCTACTTCTTTTCCTGTCTTTTCTTGTACCATGAAACGTTTAGATGACGTTACGTTAAACTAACTCAACTCAACTCAACACACGTGCGTCATTCTAAACATATCTAAACATAAACCGAAATAAACACTGTATTCACCTGACAAGGTTTTCTTGGAGTAATACATGACTGTGTTGTCAGCTTTATCCCAAAATTTGTCCAATATGAGCTCATAAAACACTTAATATACACTAGGTTTTACACGTACATCGACACGTGTGTATCCTTGATATTTGTCGCTCGTACATGGTCAGTTCAGTGCATTGAGTACGATAATATATATACGTGGAGATACGTGGACGGATTATTGTTTGGATTTCTATTCACTTGTGTTGAAATTTTATTTTGACAAACATCTAAATGACAGTTTAGAGGAGTTAACATGTTTTCTTGCTAAAACAAGCCCCATATAGTTTTACAGGTGAGGGCTTTGTCAACCTATTTGTAGGTGAGTACATGACTGAGCGCACGTGTGTCGATTCACGGGCTTTATGTACGTAGGAGTCGGTGAGTCGTCGGAATGTAAAACAAAAATGGCTGTCCTCAACAGGGAATGTCTCATAAACGATTCTTGAAATACAGGTATACTTATTTAATAAAAATCATTTTAATAATTTTTAACTTGCATTGTCAGCTTTAACATGCAGGTATTCAAATGATGCTTTGTTTATTCATATGGTGTCAAACAGAGTTTTGTCGAATAAAATTACATTAACACAACAAGCGAGAATCCATATATGTAACATATATCATCAGTATTTTCATTGATATAGAACTTCGTTTTCAAACGCAGCGTTTGTTAGGAAATCAGTTTGGGTTAGTCTGATGTTCAACATTTTATTCCGGAGGCTTTAGCATAAAATTGTGCACTTTGTGATACAAGTATGAAATTTGGTACACCGTTACTATGACCTAATACAAGGTATTTGAGAACGAGACCCCAAGCGGATCTTGCTACTGACGGCCATGGCGCCCATTTTTCAAAATGGCCGCCATAAAAATATTTAAAGGCGAATGTCTTGAAAACCAAATGATGAAGAGTCCTATTTTTTTCAATACTTATATTTTCAGGGTTACTGAATAAAAAGATAAACATTAGAAATTGGTAAAAGACGTCGGCCATCTTGTTTTTTCAAAATGGCCGACATTGAAATGTTAATATTCTAATATCTTGAAAACTTATCGATGTATCGAAAACGTATACCTTAATATCTGCTATTTGGATTAGACATAGACAACTTCAGACTCATTTTTTTCCTCTGACCCATGCATGATTTATTTTTCAAGTAAAGACACTAATCGATGTACTGTATTATATGAAAGCTGAATGTATTTCGTCAAAAAAACAAATGGATTCAAAAATATTACTCCCGAAAAATTATATATATCTGTGATATGCCGGTTCTCATAACTTGGTATATAGAATTAAATCCGCCAAATCACAGTAGAATTAAATGACAATAAATATGTATAAATAATACAAAAATACTGGCAATGGTATTAAATTATATTAAGTCAAACGATCGATTGAAGACATAACACAATTGGTAGATGCATTCACATATGTGCAATAAATTCAGTTTATAATCATACCTTAATTCGTATGTGCAGGTTTTATGAAAAAGTCAGAATTTTGTAAAGAGGATTTGACCAGTAGACATTAGACGACCCGAGTCGGGTGTTGGATAACATAATCAAGAACAGAGTTTCTCGATATGCTTTTCTATGGTAACATATATATTAACCGCAACAAGTCGATTAATACTTATTGATATAACATTTCAACATTTCAATCATGTTTTTATTTCTGCGAGTAAAATATAACAATAAATTGCAGTATTAATAGACAACATCGAATTAAGTTTATCGACTTCACATCTAGCTCGACTTTCAATATCAAAAACACTATCTACAACAGATGAAAAATATCACATCAAAACATTATATATACCAGATGTAGAAGATCACATCAAAAACAATGTCTACTACAGATGTAAAAGATCAACATTAACTAACCCTGGTGATGTGATGCTAAGAAAGACAGTGGCGTGTCGATGCATTGACAAAAGTTTGGTCAAATGTCAGTGACTTGTACATACATGTATAATGAAATCCGCAGATAGAAAAACACCAAAGAAATGCGATACAATTGATATGACGGGTATCCCATAACCCGATTTATTTCTATTGTTAATTGAGATAGATAAAAAGAACAAATGTTACAAACAGAAGAATGTCTGTGTGTATGCCATTGTAACAAGATTAAATCCTTGGGGATAAGTATCGTGCTGACAACCTCGATATCTTCACATGTTATACCACTGTCAACATGAATGCTTTTACACTGACTCTCGTGGTTTTGACTTGTCCTGCAATATTTGCTGCTAATGAAGAATGTTCATCAAAAGGTAGGTTTTCCGTATTAATGACACGGAGGGCGTTTTCGCGATATTTCGAAACATTATGGGTTTTTTTTTCTACTGACGCAAAAATGGTTTATTGTTTTACAATTCGGTGAAATTTTCTAACCAGATTTATAATTACGTTTTTGTTTTGTATATCCTTATTTCACTTATAAGATATAAAATAATCAAAATAGTTGTAAAATAAACAAGTTCATTATATCATAGCAATTAATTCGGTCAATCAGTCGTTTTCCAATTTGGACATTTGATTACATGGTAGTTAAAATGGCGTTATTCTTGATATTTGAGCAAATTTTGAACACTAGTATCGAAGATTAATTATTATATTCTAATATATAATTGATGAACTGGAAAACGCTCTCTTGTTTTTGGTGATTCTGTAATTTCACAGTGTCTCCTATATAATGTCCTCTTTACCAATATCTTATAAGTGACGACGTCATTACAACGTCAATGTTTTTCTGCACAATCGAAATATTTGTTTTGATGCTCGTGAATGTCAAAAGTAATAATACTTTGAATGTGTAACATGATTCATGGGATAACCTGTATATACACTGACAGAACAATGCACGGCCGTCGACGGTGTCACCCTGGAGGAATGCAATACATACAAATGTAGGAAGAGCGACAAGGTTTTGAAATACCAAATCGTCAAAAAACTGCTAAATATGTCATAGATTGATGATTACAAACTTTTACCAGAATTCAATTCTAGGGTTTTATTTTATTTGTCATTAACCCGAATAATATATTTATAGCAGAAGTCGCCAGACCGGCATTCGAACACTAGCCGCATACTCTTATCAAATACAGAGACTTATTTGTGGTTATAAAATTGTAGAGTGTAAAAGACCAGACGGGACGTGTATGAAAAAAGGAATGGGCGAGAATAATGAAGAAAGGTGTATTTTTGAGACTTGTCGGCGTAGGAAGAATGACGGAAGCTTTACTATGGTGTATAAAGAAAGAGCGTATGGTATGTATAGCATTACTATTGCAACTATTAACATTTTATCTATATATAATTCAGTTTAGCTTGCAAAGAACATTTTCATAGTCCTCACAATTAAGTTTGAGAATTTCTTCTTTTTCATAGAGAAAAGCAATCAATGCATTTGAAACAGTCGAGAGATTATATAAATTGGTGATATAATATTTAGGATTAATTTAAATAGATGTTTTATATAATGGAGGTATGCTATTATTGTTATCACAATAAACTGCGAAGTGGTGGTCGGTTTATGATCAGAGAACACGCACATGTTTGTGTTATATTTCCAACATAATAAGGTTCCATCGCAAACAAATATATTTCAATTTCCATTGTTCAAAATATTTCGTTTAAAATCTTATGTGTAAAATCAGTCTTATTCAGTAGCTGCCTTTATACTATAACAATGATGTTTGTGTTATTGCTGTGTATAGCGAGTAAGAGCCTCCTTGGACGTCGCTTTCCATTTGTGCAGGTTGTCCTATGGATGATAGAACATGTTTACGATTCGGGAAGAGAAATGCACTACCAAACCCAGACAAATGTACAGTGACGACCTGTAATAAAAGGAGAAATAAGAAAGGAGTGCCAAGTACTCTTTTAAAAGAGAATTATTTTGGTAAGAGTACATGCGATTTGGTTTTTTCCACGTGATTTGTAGGTTATGTTTTAATATTGAAACCAAAGCTTAGCAAATGCTGTACTCGTATAACAGTTAGCCATTATACTGTGTTGAACAGTTGTGAAAGGGATTACGGTCATATGGCATAAGTCATCGCCCGTTATGTGCCAGACTTTCCGGCAAGATGTTACAAAGCCATGGGTGTGATATATGTCCAAGTCAATGAAAACAATGTAACGCTATCTCGGAGAATTCCTTTGTATTCTTGATTTGGTGGAATAATTAATGAGTGATATGTGCGTGCTAAATAAGCAAATATTTTAGTAGACGTAATGGAATTAAGACATTGTTAATTTGTTACTTTTTCCTCAGATCTTTAATCAGACAAACTAAGAGAACGATATCGTGATCATGTGACAAAAATTTGACTAAGTTCATTCCCTACCACTTGTACTCACGTGACAAAAAGATCTGACGGAAGGTCAATACCTGACCACCTGTACTCACGTGACCTTGTTTTGTAACCTGGACCTGGAAATTAAAGGCTTACCTTTGCCAGATTTTCGAAATAATATCTAAACCTATTTTCCACACATATTGGCATAAATGTAAGCGTGTGCGAAATTTAAATGATGCTCTGAAAAAAAGTACCATTTATTTGTCGTGATATGAACGCGTCAGTGGATGTTACCGAGGAAGATTGATTGATTTCTATCATGTATTTGAATAAAATACCACCCGGTGCTATACACATATCGTACTAAACTTGTTCACGTGTACCAATTGTTTGCTGTGTCTGTCAGGGTGTCCACATGATGGGAAGTGTATGACGGACGATGAGACCAGGACCGAGAATTGTACTACCTATCGGTGTGAGCTAACAAAAGGACGCACGATGATGAAGTGGGCGATAATCCAAACAGGTAATCAACTGGAAACTAATGACATGGTATACACGTATAAATATACCAACATCAACACTACAAAAAATTAAGAGTTTAATATATGCTTTAATGTTTTAATATTATTCCGTATTTTAAAGTGAAAATTAAACGGCAAATAATCATACTGTTACACAAACATGAACTGAACACTAATCCATAACCATTGTATCAGACAATACCACAATGACCTGTGTTGTATTCCGGCTATAGTAACAATGAGGCCTACATTTTTGTAAAAATTAAAAAAACAGGCTGTAACACTGAAGAGGGCTGTAAGTACGATGGCGAGGAATGGTCCGACCTTGACGCTCCTTCCTGTGTTAAGAGACGCTGTGACGTCACGTATGACGGAAACAAATATACCAGATCAAATACTGTGGCAAAGCACGGTAAGATAAGAAAATATCTGAGAGTTGTCAAATTATTCCAAACCCATATAATCAAGATCATTTACGAAAAAGCTTTTACTTTCTATAATACAATATAAGAGGATGATTTACCCTTTGTGAAGGCTGCAGAGCAACTAGCGGTATGTGTTACTATGATGGCGAGACGTGGTCTGAAAGTGACTGTTACACAAGACGATGTGAAGTCAGTGAGACGGAGGATGGTAAATCGATGGCATCCACTAAAATTGATAGTGGAGGTAAGTTAAGTACATAGAGATTCCCCAAAACAAACTCGAGATTGATAAACATAAAACAGTCACTTAGTAACCGTAGTCTCGGATATCACACAAAACAAAAGTAAATAAAATATGCCAAAAATCTGATCAAAAGTAGACTCGCAATTCTGCTCCACTACGATGATCTTCATTACGCTCCAATACAAGTAATCCTAAACAATTGTAATTAGATTTAATAAAATGATTTATTCAAATGTCCAACTTGTTTTACTTGTACAAGGATATACGTCACTGATTTGTCTCAACAGATACATAGTATTTCTCCACTTGTGGGTCCTTGATGTTCCACATCAATTTTACATCGTCAAAGAAGCTGTTAGGCATGTTAAAATATCACTTTCACACATAACATGATTTCAGGAGTTCCACATCAAAGGTTTCAGGTAACAGGGAACATCAAATTAATTTAGTCTTTTTAAAAAACTTAATCGCATGATAAGATACGCGCTTTCGACACTACGTTATCATAGAGATATGCAGGGCTGGTGCTACCATAGCGATGTTCAGAGCTGATTTTACCATAGCGATGTTCAGGGCTGATATTAACCTAACGATGTTCAGGTCTGATGTTACCATAGCGATGTTCAGGTCTAATGTTACCATAGCGATATTCAGGGCTGATGTTACCATAGCGATGTTCAGGGCTGACGTTACCATAGCGATGTTCAGGGCTGATGTTATCCTATCGATGTTCAGGTCTGATGTTACCATAGCGATGTTCAGGTCTGATGTTACTATATGATCAGGGCTGATGTTTCCATAGCGACGTTAAGGCTGATGTTACCATAGCGATGTTAAGAGCTGATGTTACCATAGTGATGTTCAGGGCTGATCTTACCATAAGCGATATTCAGGGCTGTTGTAACCATAGTGATGTTCAGGTCTAATGTTACCAAAGCAATGATTAGGGCTGTTGATACTATTGGGATGTTCAGGGCTGATGTTAACATAGCGATGTCCAGGTCTGATGTTACCACAACGATGTTCAGGGCCGATGTTACTATAACGATATTCAGGTCTGATGTTACGATAATGATGTTCAGGGATGATGTTACCATAGCGATGTTCAGGTCTGATGTAACCATAGCGATGTTCAGGCCTGATGTTACCATAGCGTTGTTCAGGGCTTATGTGTTACTATAACGATGTTCTGGGCTGATGTTACCATAACAATGTTTAGGGCTAATGATACCATATCGATGTTCAGGGCTGATGTTACCATAGCGATGTTTGCAGCTGATATTACCATAAAGATGTTCAGGGCTGATGTTACCATAGCGATGGTCAGGGCTAATGTTACCAAAGCGATGATCAGGGCTGATGTTACCATAGAGATGTTCAAAGCGTATGTTACCATAGCGATGTTCAGAGCTTATGTTACCATAGCGATGTTCAGAGCTGATGTTACCATAGCGATTTTTAGGGCTGATGTTACCATAGCGATGTTCAGATCTGGTGGTAAAATAACGATGTTCAGGGCTGATGTTACTATAGTGATATTAAGGATTGATGTTACTATAACGGTGTTCAGGGCTGATGTTACTATAGCGATGGTCAGAGCTGATGTTACCATAGCGATGTTCAGGTCTGATGTTACCATAACGATGGTCAGGTCTGATGTTACTTTAACGATGTTCAGGTCTGATGGTACTATAACGATGTTCAAAGTTGATGTTATGTTAACAATGTTCAGGGCTGATGTTACCATCGCGATGTTCAGGGCTGTTTTTACTATAAGGATGTTCAGGGCTGATATTACTATAGCGATGTTCTAGGCTGATGTTAACATAGCGATAATCAGAGCTGATGTAACCATAGCGATGTTCAGGTCGCATGTTGTTATAGCGATGTTCAGGGCTGATGTTACCATAGCGATGTTCAGAGCTTATGTTACCATAGCGATGTTCAGAGCTTATGTTACCATAGCGATGTTCAGAGTTTATGTTACCATAGCGATGTTCAGAGCTTATGTTACCATAGCAATGTTCAGAGCTGATTTTACCATAGCGATGTTCAGGGCTGATTTTAATATAGTGATGTTCAGGGCTGATGTTACCATAGCGATGTTCAGGTCTGATGCTACTATAGCAATGTTCAGAGCTGATGTTACCATAGCGATGTTCAGGGCTAATGTTACCATAGCGCTGTTCAGAGCTGATGATACCATAGCAATGTTCAGAGCTTATGTTACCATAGCGATATTCAGGGCTGATGTTACCATAGCGATGTTCAGGGCTGGTGTTACCATAGAGATGTTCAGAGTTTATGTTACCATAGCGATGTTCAGAGCTTATGTTACCATAGCAATGTTCAGAGCCGATGTTACCATAGCGATGTTCAGGGCTGATTTTACTATAGTGATGTTCAAGGCTGATGTTACCATAGCGATGTTCATGTCTGATGGTACTATAGCAATGTTTAGAGCTGATGTTACCATAGCGATGTTCAGGTCTGATGTTACTATAGTGATGTTCAGGGCTGATGTTACTATAGCGATGTTCAGGGTTGATGTAACCATAGCGATGGTCAGAGCTGATGTAACCATAGCGATGTTCAGGTCTGATGTTACCATAACGATGTTCAGGTCTTATGTTACTATAACGATGTTCAGGGCTGATGTTACCATAACGATGTTCAGGGCTGATGTTACTATGGTGATGTTCAGGGCTGATGTTACCATCGCGATGTTCAGGGCTGTTGGTACTATACGGATGTTCTGGTCTGTTGTTACTTTATCGATATGCAGGGCTGATGTTACCATAGCGATGTTCAGGACTGATGTTATTATAGCGATGTTCAGGACTGATGTTATTATAGCGATGTTCAGGTCTGATGTTATTATAGCGATGTTCAGGACTGATGGTATTATAGCGATGTTCAGGACTGATATTATTATAGCGATGTTCAGAACTGATGTTATTATAGCGATGTTCAGGACTGATGGAATTATAGCGATGTTCATGACTGATGTTATTATAGCGATGTTCAGGTCTGATGGTACTATAACGATGTTCAGGTCTGATGTTATCATAGCGATGTTCAGGACTGATAATCCTGATCACTTCCACTGATGAATCAAATGGTTCAAAGTAACAAAGAAATGAACTGAAAGTACTTTGGACAGGTCAACATTAAAGATGGTGTTTTATTCATGTGCGTAAGGAAATGTCTTCGTTTAGGTGGATTAATTATCTGATAATGCTCTAGCTGGCGTTGGCAGATTGATATCAGTACAAATGTTATCATGACGATGATAGGTCCCTGAGGACGCTTGGCCATACTATATATCTCATAATTTATCTGATTAGGGATAGGGCATACCACCAAATATTTCTTGATAATAAGGTATTAATCATTAATAATATACAGGGAAATGTTTATCTGCTATTCAATAAGTCATCTATATCATCAAATAGATATATTATGTTAATTACCCTCTAATGTTTTGTTAATGAAATATCTTACTTGTATTCAGGATATATATTATTGATTATATCTGGTGCTTTATATATGATACTAGATATTTTGAATAAATCAGATAGTTTAAATACTGACACTACTGTCTCCTTTTCCTGTGAATTTTTTGTGTGTTGAATGACGTTGACTTTTTTTATCAGTTTGTAAGGATGCTGATGGGTCGTGCAAGAGTTATGGCGAGTCATTTAAATACAGGGCGGGAAGTGAACTTCTTGACTGTGTGTGCGAGAAAACCACCTCTGAAAGCGGATACCCCCAAGGAAGTCCAAAGTGTGCAGTTCCGTAATCATTATGAACACCTAGGAATACACAACGTCTGGATAAATGAATTGTTGTAGCTGCCATATTATTGCTATAAGTAATTGATATAGTCACTCCGTATCAATTAAATCCACATATTCCTGTTAAGTTGACTTCCTTATATTTACATTCACTTGGAAAACGTTATAGACGGAATCGCTGCATGTTATACGGGTAACTATGATATTTGTTTACTTTAAAAACCTTTCATATCATAGCTATAAAATTATGCCCTTTATCCTCCAGAATGCAATATTAAAGAGTATAGAATTAATGTGAGGAGCCTGTATGTGAAAGTTTAATTATTCATCTGAAACAGGGAATACTAGACCAAGCAGTTTTTGTCCGTCCGTTCACAATACACGCCAAACATATACGGCACATTTGAGTAGCACAAAGGTCGACATGGTTACTGAAGGATTCACGAGTAGCACAAAGGTCGACATGGTTACTGAAAGATTCACGAGTAGCACAAAGGTCGAAATGGTTATTGAAGGATTCATGAGTAGCACAAAGGTCGACATGGTTACTGAAGGATTCATGAGTAGCACAAAGGTCGACATGGTTACTGAAGGATTCATGAGTAGCACAAAGGTCGACATGGTTACTGAAGGATTCACGAGTAGCACAAAGGTCGACATGGTTATAGAAGGATTCATAAGTAGCACAAAGGTCGACATGGTTACTGAAGGATTCATGAGTAGCACAAAGGTCGACATGGTTACTGAAGGACACATGAGTAGCACAAAGGTCGACATGGTTATTGAAGGATTCATAAGTAGCACAATGGTCGACATGGTTATAGAAGGATTCACGAGTAGCACAAAGGTCGACATGGTTATAGAAGGATTCACGAGTAGTACAAAGGTCGACATGGTTACTGAAGGATTCACGAGTAGCACAAAGGTCGACATGGTTACTGAAGGATTCACGAGTAGCACAAAGGTCGACATGGTTACTGAAGGATTCACGAGTAGCACAAAGGTCGACATGGTTACTGAAGGATTCACGAGTAGCACAAAGGTCGACATGGTTACTGAAGGATTCATGAGTAGCACAAAGGTCGACATGGTTACTGAAGGATTCATGAGTAGCACAAAGGTCGACATGGTTACTGAAGGATTCATGAGTAGCACAAAGGTCGACATGGTTACTGAAAGATTCATGAGTAGCACAAAGGTCGACATGGTTACTGAAGGATTCACGAGTAGCACAAAGGTCGACATGGTTACTGAAGGATTCATGAGTAGCACAAAGGTCGACATGGTTACTGAAGGATTCAAAAGTAGCACAAAGGTCGACATGGTTACTGAAGGATTCACGAGTAGCACAAAGGTCGACATGGTTACTGAAGGATTCATGAGTAGCACAAAGGTCGACATGGTTACTGAAGGATTCATGAGTAGCACAAAGGTCGACATGGTTATTGAAGGATTCATAAGTAGCACAAAGGTCGACATGGTTATAGAAGGATTCACGAGTAGCACAAAGGTCGACATGGTTACTGAAGGATTCATGAGTAGCACAAAGGTCGACATGGTTACTGAAGGATTCATGAGTAGCACAAAGGTCGACATGGTTACTGAAGGATTCATGAGTAGCACAAAGGTCGACATGGTTACTGAAGGATTCATGAGTAGCACAAAGGTCGACATG
This sequence comes from Argopecten irradians, assembly GCF_041381155.1. Classification (NCBI taxonomy): domain Eukaryota; kingdom Metazoa; phylum Mollusca; class Bivalvia; order Pectinida; family Pectinidae; genus Argopecten; species Argopecten irradians. The sequence continues at coordinate 68,812,219 of NC_091135.1, read as the reverse complement.
GTTATAGAAGGATTCACGAGTAGCACAAAGGTCGACATGGTTATAGAAGGATTCACGAGTAGCACAAAGGTCGACATGGTTACTGAAAGATTCATGAGTAGCACAAAGGTCGACATGGTTATAGAAGGATTCACGAGTAGCACAAAGGTCGACATGGTTACTGAAGGATTCATGAGTAGCACAAAGGTCGACATGGTTACTGAAGGATTCATGAGTAGCACAAAGGTCGACATGGTTACTGAAAGATTCATGAGTAGCACAAAGGTCGACATGGTTACTGAAGGATTCATGAGTAGCACAAAGGTCGACATGGTTATTGAAGGATTCACGAGTAGCACAAAGGTCGACATGGTTACTGAAGGATTCACGAGTAGCACAAAGGTCGACATGGTTACTGAAAGATTCACGAGTAGCACAAAGGTCGACATGGTTATAGAAGGATTCACGAGTAGCACAAAGGTCGACATGGTTATAGAAGGATTCACGAGTAGCACAAAGGTCGACATGGTTATAGAAGGATTCACGAGTAGCACAAAGGTCGACATGGTTACTGAAGGATTCATAAGTAGCACAAAGGTCGACATGGTTACTGAAGGATTCATGAGTAGCACAAAGGTCGACATGGTTATTGAAGGATTCATAAGTAGCACAAAGGTCGACATGGTTACTGAAGGATTCACGAGTAGCACAAAGGTCGACATGGTTACTGAAGGATTCATGAGTAGCACAAAGGTCGACATGGTTACTGAAGGATTCACGAGTAGCACAAAGGTCGACATGGTTACTGAAGGATTCAGAAGCACAAAGGTCGACATGGTTACTGAAGGATTCAGAGTAGCACAAAGGTCGACATGGTTACTGAAAGATTCACGAGTAGCACAAAGGTCGACATGGTTATTGAAGGATTCACGAGTAGCACAAAGGTCGACATGGTTATAGAAGGATTCACGAGTAGCACAAAGGTCGACATGGTTACTGAAGGATTCATGAGTAGCACAAAGGTCGACATGGTTACTAGAAGGATTCACGAGTAGCACAAAGGTCGAAATGGTTACTGAAGGATTCATTAGTAGCACAAAGGTCGACATGGTTACTGAAGGATTCATGAGTAGCACAAAGGTCGACATGGTTACTGAAGGATTCATGAGTAGCACAAAGGTCGACATGGTTACTGAAGGATTCATGAGTAGCACAAAGGTCGACATGGTTATAGAAGGATTCACGAGTAGCACAAAGGTCGACATGGTTACTGAAGGATTCACGAGTAGCACAAAGGTCGACATGGTTACTGAAGGATTCACGAGTAGCACAAAGGTCGACATGGTTACTGAAGGATTCACGAGTAGCACAAAGGTCGACATGGTTATAGAAGGATTCACGAGTAGCACAAAGGTCGACATGGTTACTGAAGGATTCACGAGTAGCACAAAGGTCGACATGGTTACTGAAGGATTCATGAGTAGCACAAAGGTCGACATGGTTACTGAAGGATTCACGAGTAGCACAAAGGTCGACATGGTTACTGAAGGATTCATGAGTAGCACAAAGGTCGACATGGTTATTGAAGGATTCATAAGTAGCACAAAGGTCGACATGGTTACTGAAGGATTCACGAGTAGCACAAAGGTCGACATGGTTACTGAAGGATTCATGAGTAGCACAAAGGTCGACATGGTTATAGAAGGATTCACGAGTAGCACAAAGGTCGACATGGTTACTGAAAGATTCATGAGTAGCACAAAGGTCGACATGGTTATAGAAGGATTCACGAGTAGCACAAAGGTCGACATGGTTATAGAAGGATTCATGAGTAGCACAAAGGTCGACATGGTTACTGAAGGATTCATGAGTAGCACAAAGGTCGACATGGTTACTGAAGGATTCATGAGTAGCACAAAGGTCGACATGGTTATAGAAGGATTCACGAGTAGCAAAAAGGTCGACATGGTTACTGAAGGATTCATGAGTAGCACAAAGGTCGACATGGTTACTGAAGGATTCATAAGTAGCACAAAGGTCGACATGGTTATAGAAGGATTCACGAGTAGCACAAAGGTCGACATGGTTACTGAAGGATTCATGAGTAGCACAAAGGTCGACATGGTTATAGAAGGATTCACGAGTAGCACAAAGGTCGACATGGTTATAGAAGGATTCATGAGTAGCACAAAGGTCGACATGGTTATAGAAGGATTCACGAGTAGCACAAAGGTCGACATGGTTATAGAAGGATTCACGAGTAGCACAAAGGTCGACATGGTTATAGAAGGATTCACGAGTAGCACAAAGGTCGACATGGTTATAGAAGGATTCACGAGTAGCACAAAGGTCGACATGGTTATAGAAGGATTCACGAGTAGCACAAAGGTCGACATGGTTATAGAAGGATTCACGAGTAGCACAAAGGTCGACATGGTTATAGAAGGATTCACGAGTAGCACAAAGGTCGACATGGTTATAGAAGGATTCACGAGTAGCACAAAGGTCGACATGGTTACTGAAGGATTCACATGAGTAGCACAAAGGTCGACATGGTTATAGAAGGTACTGAAGGATTCATGAGTAGCACAAAAGGTCGACATGGTTACTGAAGGATTCATGAGTAGCACAAAGGTCGACATGGTTACTGAAGGATTCACGAGTAGCACAAAGGTCGACATGGTTACTGAAGGATTCATGAGTAGCACAAAGGTCGACATGGTTACTGAAGGATTCATGAGTAGCACAAAGGTCGACATGGTTATAGAAGGATTCACGAGTAGCACAAAGGTCGACATGGTTATAGAAGGATTCACGAGTAGCACAAAGGTCGACATGGTTATAGAAGGATTCACGAGTAGCACAAAGGTCGACATGGTTATTGAAGGATTCATGAGTAGCACAAAGGTCGACATGGTTACTGAAGGATTCACGAGTAGCACAAAGGTCGACATGGTTACTGAAAGATTCATGAGTAGCACAAAGGTCGACATGGTTATTGAAGGATTCACGAGTAGCACAAAGGTCGACATGGTTACTGAAGGATTCACGAGTAGCACAAAGGTCGACATGGTTACTGAAGGATTCATAAGTAGCACAAAGGTCGACATGGTTACTGAAGGATTCATGAGTAGCACAAAGGTCGACATGGTTACTGAAGGATTCACGAGTAGCACAAAGGTCGACATGGTTACTGAAGGATTCAGATAGCACAAAGGTCGACATGGTTATGAAGATTCAAGTAGCACAAAGGTCGACATGGTTACTGAAGGATTCATGAGTAGCACAAAGGTCGACATGGTTACTGAAGGATTCACGAGTAGCACAAAGGTCGACATGGTTACTGAAGGATTCACGAGTAGCACAAAGGTCGACATGGTTACTGAAGGATTCACGAGTAGCACAAAGGTCGACATGGTTACTGAAGGATTCATGAGTAGCACAAAGGTCGACATGGTTATTGAAGGATTCACGAGTAGCACAAAGGTCGACATGGTTACTGAAGGATTCACGAGTAGCACAAAGGTCGACATGGTTACTGAAAGATTCATAAGTAGCACAAAGGTCGACATGGTTACTGAAAGATTCATAAGTAGCACAAAGGTCGACATGGTTACTGAAGGATTCATGAGTAGCACAAAGGTCGACATGGTTACTGAAGGATTCATGAGTAGCACAAAGGTCGACATGGTTACTGAAGGATTCATGAGTAGCACAAAGGTCGACATGGTTACTGAAGGATTCACGAGTAGCACAAAGGTCGACATGGTTACTGAAGGATTCATGAGTAGCACAAAGGTCGACATGGTTATAGAAGGATTCACGAGTAGCACACAAAGGTCGACATGGTTATAGAAGGATTCACGAGTAGCACAAAGGTCGACATGGTTATAGAAGGATTCACGAGTAGCACAAAGGTCGACATGGTTATAGAAGGATTCACGAGTAGCACAAAGGTCGACATGGTTATAGAAGGATTCACGAGTAGCACAAAGGTCGACATGGTTATAGAAGGATTCACGAGTAGCACAAAGGTCGACATGGTTACTGAAGGATTCACGAGTAGCACAAAGGTCGACATGGTTACTGAAAGATTCATGAGTAGCACAAAGGTCGACTTGGTTATAGAAGGATTCACGAGTAGCACAAATGTCGACATGGTTATAGAAGGATTCACGAGTAGCACAAAGGTCGACATGGTTATAGAAGGATTCACGAGTAGCACAAAGGTCGACATGGTTACTGAAGGATTCATGAGTAGCACAAAGGTCGACATGGTTACTGAAGGATTCATGAATAGCACAAAGGTGGTCGACATGGTTACTGAAAGATTCACGAGTAGCACAAAGGTCGAAATGGTTACTGAAGGATTCATAAGTAGCACAAAGGTCGACATGGTTACTGAAGGACACATGAGTAGCACAAAGGTCGACATGGTTATTGAAGGATTCATAAGTAGCACAATGGTCGACATGGTTATAGAAGGATTCACGAGTAGCACAAAGGTCGACATGGTTACTGAAAGATTCATGAGTAGCACAAAGGTCGACTTGGTTATAGAAGGATTCACGAGTAGCACAAAGGTCGACATGGTTATAGAAGGATTCACGAGTAGCACAAAGGTCGACATGGTTATAGAAGGATTCACGAGTAGCACAAAGGTCGACATGGTTACTGAAGGATTCACGAGTAGCACAAAGGTCGACATGGTTACTGAAGGATTCATGAGTAGCACAAAGGTCGACATGGTTACTGAAGGATTCATGAATAGCACAAAGGTCGACATGGTTACTGAAAGATTCACGAGTAGCACAAAGGTCGACATGGTTACTGAAGGATTCATGAGTAGCACAAAGGTCGACATGGTTACTGAAGGATTCATGAGTAGCACAAAGGTCGACATGGTTACTGAAGGATTCATGAGTAGCACAAAGGTCGACATGGTTACTGAAGGATTCACGAGTAGCACAAAGGTCGACATGGTTATAGAAGGATTCACGAGTAGCACAAAGGTCGACATGGTTACTGAAAGGATTCACGAGTAGCACAAAGGTCGACATGGTTATGAAGGATTCAGAGTAGCACAAAGGTCGACATGGTTACTGAAGGATTCAGAGTAGCACAAAGGTCGACATGGTTACTGAAGGATTCACGAGTAGCACAAAGGTCGACATGGTTACTGAAGGATTCACGAGTAGCACAAAGGTCGACATGGTTACTGAAGGATTCACGAGTAGCACAAAGGTCGACATGGTTACTGAAGGATTCACGAGTAGCACAAAGGTCGACATGGTTACTGAAGGATTCACGAGTAGCACAAAGGTCGACATGGTTACTGAAGGATTCATGAGTAGCACAAAGGTCGACATGGTTATTGAAGGATTCATAAGTAGCACAAAGGTCGACATGGTTACTGAAGGATTCACGAGTAGCACAAAGGTCGACATGGTTACTGAAGGATTCATGAGTAGCACAAAGGTCGACATGGTTATTGAAGGATTCACGAGTAGCACAAAGGTCGACATGGTTACTGAAGGATTCATGAGTAGCACAAAGGTCGACATGGTTACTGAAGGATTCATGAGTAGCACAAAGGTCGACATGGTTATAGAAGGATTCACGAGTAGCACAAAGGTCGACATGGTTATAGAAGGATTCACGAGTAGCACAAAGGTCGACATGGTTACTGAAGGATTCATGAGTAGCACAAAGGTCGACATGGTTACTGAAGGATTCATGAGTAGCACAAAGGTCGACATGGTTATTGAAGGATTCATAAGTAGCACAAATGTCGACATGGTTATAGAAGGATTCACGAGTAGCACAAAGGTCGACATGGTTATAGAAGGATTCACGAGTAGCACAAAGGTCGACATGGTTATAGAAGGATTCACGAGTAGCACAAAGGTCGACATGGTTACTGAAGGATTCATAAGTAGCACAAAGGTCGACATGGTTATAGAAGGATTCACGAGTAGCACAAAGGTCGACATGGTTACTGAAAGATTCACGAGTAGCACAAAGGTCGACATGGTTATAGAAGGATTCACGAGTAGCACAAAGGTCGACATGGTTACTGAAGGATTCATGAGTAGCACAAAGGTCGACTTGGTTATAGAAGGATTCACGAGTAGCACAAAGGTCGACATGGTTATAGAAGGATTCACGAGTAGCACAAAGGTCGACATGGTTACTGAAGGATTCATGAGTAGCACAAAGGTCGACATGGTTACTGAAGGATTCATGAATAGCACAAAAGGTCGACATGGTTACTGAAGGATTCATGAGTAGCACAAAGGTCGACATGGTTACTGAAGGATTCATGAGTAGCACAAAGGTCGACATGGTTACTGAAGGATTCATGAGTAGCACAAAGGTCGACATGGTTACTGAAGGATTCATGAGTAGCACAAAGGTCGACATGGTTATAGAAGGATTCACGAGTAGCACAAAGGTCGACATGGTTATAGAAGGATTCACGAGTAGCACAAAGGTCGACATGGTTATAGAAGGATTCACGAGTAGCACAAAGGTCGACATGGTTACTGAAGGATTCACGAGTAGTAGCACAAAGGTCGACATGGTTATTGAAGGATTCACGAGTAGCACAAAGGTCGACATGGTTATAGAAGGATTCACGAGTAGCACAAAGGTCGACATGGTTATAGAAGGATTCACGAGTAGCACAAAGGTCGACATGGTTATAGAAGGATTCACGAGTAGCACAAAGGTCGACATGGTTATAGAAGGATTCACGAGTAGCACAAAGGTCGACATGGTTACTGAAGGATTCATGAGTAGCACAAAGGTCGACATGGTTACTGAAGGATTCACGAGTAGCACAAAGGTCGACATGGTTATAGAAGGATTCACGAGTAGCACAAAGGTCGACATGGTTACTGAAGGATTCACGAGTAGCACAAAGGTCGACATGGTTACTGAAGGATTCACGAGTAGCACAAAGGTCGACATGGTTACTGAAGGATTCATGAGTAGCACAAAGGTCGACATGGTTACTGAAGGATTCATGAGTAGCACAAAGGTCGACATGGTTATAGAAGGATTCACGAGTAGCACAAAGGTCGACATGGTTACTGAAGGATTCATGAGTAGCACAAAGGTCGACATGGTTACTGAAGGATTCATGAGTAGCACAAAGGTCGACATGGTTATAGAAGGATTCACGAGTAGCACAAAGGTCGACATGGTTATAGAAGGATTCACGAGTAGCACAAAGGTCGACATGGTTACTGAAGGATTCATGAGTAGCACAAAGGTCGACATGGTTATAGAAGGATTCACGAGTAGCACAAAGGTCGACATGGTTATAGAAGGATTCACGAGTAGCACAAAGGTCGACATGGTTATAGAAGGATTCACGAGTAGCACAAAGGTCGACATGGTTATAGAAGGATTCACGAGTAGCACAAAGGTCGACATGGTTATAGAAGGATTCACGAGTAGCACAAAGGTCGACATGGTTACTGAAGGATTCATGAGTAGCACAAAGGTCGACATGGTTACTGAAGGATTCATGAGTAGCACAAAGGTCGACATGGTTACTGAAGGATTCACGAGTAGCACAAAGGTCGACATGGTTACTGAAGGATTCATGAGTAGCACAAAGGTCGACATGGTTACTGAAGGATTCATGAGTAGCACAAAGGTCGACATGGTTACTGAAGGATTCACGAGTAGCACAAAGGTCGACATGGTTACTGAAGGATTCATGAGTAGCACAAAGGTCGACATGGGTTATGAAGGATTCATGAGTAGCACAAAGGTCGACATGGTTACTGAAGGATTCATGAGTAGCACAAAGGTCGACATGGTTATGAAGGATTACACAAGTGCACATAGTAGCACAAAGGTCGACATGGTTATAGAAGGATTCACGAGTAGCACAAAGGTCGACATGGTTACTGAAGGATTCATGAGTAGCACAAAGGTCGACATGGTTACTGAAGGATTCATGAGTAGCACAAAGGTCGACATGGTTACTGAAGGATTCATGAGTAGCACAAAGGTCGACATGGTTATGAAGGATTCACGAGTAGCACAAAGGTCGACATGGTTACTGAAGGATTCACGAGTAGCACAAAGGTCGACATGGTTATAGAAGGATTCACGAGTAGCACAAAGGTCGACATGGTTATAGAAGGATTCACGAGTAGCACAAAGGTCGACATGGTTATAGAAGGATTCACGAGTAGCACAAAGGTCGACATGGTTATAGAAGGATTCACGAGTAGCACAAAGGTCGACATGGTTATAGAAGGATTCACGAGTAGCACAAAGGTCGACATGGTTACTGAAAGATTCACGAGTAGCACAAAGGTCGACATGGTTATAGAAGGATTCACGAGTAGCACAAAGGTCGACATGGTTACTGAAGGATTCATGAGTAGCACAAAGGTCGACATGGTTACTGAAGGATTCACGAGTAGCACAAAGGTCGACATGGTTATAGAAGGATTCACGAGTAGCACAAAGGTCGACATGGTTACTGAAGGATTCACGAGTAGCACAAAGGTCGACATGGTTACTGAAGGATTCATGAGTAGCACAAAGGTCGACATGGTTACTGAAGGATTCATGAGTAGCACAAAGGTCGACATGGTTACTGAAGGATTCATGAGTAGCACAAAGGTCGACATGGTTATTGAAGGATTCATAAGTAGCACAATGGTCGACATGGTTATAGAAGGATTCACGAGTAGCACAAAGGTCGACATGGTTACTGAAAGATTCACGAGTAGCACAAAGGTCGACTTGGTTATAGAAGGATTCACGAGTAGCACAAAGGTCGACATGGTTACTGAAAGATTCACGAGTAGCACAAAGGTCGACATGGTTATAGAAGGATTCACGAGTAGCACAAAGGTCGACATGGTTATAGAAGGATTCACGAGTAGCACAAAGGTCGACATGGTTACTGAAGGATTCATGAGTAGCACAAAGGTCGACATGGTTACTGAAAGATTCATGAATAGCACAAAGGTCGACATGGTTACTGAAGGATTCACGAGTAGCACAAAGGTCGACATGGTTACTGAAGGATTCACGAGTAGCACAAAGGTCGACATGGTTACTGAAGGATTCATGAGTAGCACAAAGGTCGACATGGTTACTGAAAGATTCACGAGTAGCACAAAGGTCGACATGGTTATAGAAGGATTCACGAGTAGCACAAAGGTCGACATGGTTACTGAAAGATTCATGAGTAGCACAAAGGTCGACATGGTTACTGAAGGATTCATGAGTAGCACAAAGGTCGACATGGTTACTGAAGGATTCACGAGTAGCACAAAGGTCGACATGGTTACTGAAGGATTCATGAGTAGCACAAAGGTCGACATGGTTACTGAAGGATTCATGAGTAGCACAAAGGTCGACATGGTTACTGAAGGATTCATGAGTAGCACAAAGGTCGACATGGTTACTGAAGGATTCATGATAGCACAAAGTCGACATGGTTAGAACAAAGTAGCACAAAGGTCGACATGGTTACTGAAGGATTCATAAGTAGCACAAAGGTCGACATGGTTATAGAAGGATTCACGAGTAGCACAAAGGTCGACATGGTTACTGAAGGATTCATGAGTAGCACAAAGGTCGACATGGTTATAGAAGGATTCACGAGTAGCACAAAGGTCGACATGGTTATAGAAGGATTCACGAGTAGCACAAAGGTCGACATGGTTATAGAAGGATTCACGAGTAGCACAAAGGTCGACATGGTTACTGAAGGATTCATGAGTAGCACAAAGGTCGACATGGTTATAGAAGGATTCACGAAGTCACGAGTAGCACAAAGGTCGACATGGTTATAGAAGGATTCACGAGTAGCACAAAGGTCGACATGGTTATAGAAGGATTCACGAGTAGCACAAAGGTCGACATGGTTATAGAAGGATTCACGAGTAGCACAAAGGTCGACATGGTTACTGAAGGATTCATGAGTAGCACAAAGGTCGACATGGTTACTGAAGGATTCATGAGTAGCACAAAGGTCGACATGGTTACTGAAGGATTCACGAGTAGCACAAAGGTCGACATGGTTACTGAAGGATTCATGAGTAGCACAAAGGTCGACATGGTTACTGAAGGATTCATGAGTAGCACAAAGGTCGACATGGTTATAGAAGGATTCACGAGTAGCACAAAGGTCGACATGGTTACTGAAAGATTCATAAGTAGCACAAAGGTCGACATGGTTATAGAAGGATTCACGAGTAGCACAAAGGTCGACATGGTTACTGAAGGATTCACGAGTAGCACAAAGGTCGACATGGTTATAGAAGGATTCACGAGTAGCACAAAGGTCGACATGGTTACTGAAGGATTCATGAGTAGCACAAAGGTCGACATGGTTACTGAAGGATTCATGAATAGCACAAAGGTCGACATGGTTACTGAAAGATTCACGAGTAGCACAAAGGTCGACATGGTTACTGAAGGATTCATAAGTAGCACAAAGGTCGACATGGTTACTGAAGGATTCATGAGTAGCACAAAGGTCGACATGGTTACTGAAGGATTCATAAGTAGCACAAAGTTCGACATGGTTACTGAAGGATTCATGAGTAGCACAAAGGTCGACAAAGTTACTGAAGGACACATGAGCAGCACAAAGGTCGACATGGTTACTGAAGGATTCATAAGTAGCACAAAGGTCGACATGGTTACTGAAGGATTCACGAGTAGCACAAAGGTCGACATGGTTACTGAAGGATTCATGAGTAGCACAAAGGTCGACATGGTTACTGAAGGATTCATGAGTAGCACAAAGGTCGACATGGTTATTGAAGGATTCATAAGTAGCACAAAGGTCGACATGGTTATAGAAGGATTCACGAGTAGCACAAAGGTCGACATGGTTACTGAAGGATTCACGAGTAGCACAAAGGTCGACATGGTTACTGAAGGATTCATGAGTAGCACAAAGGTCGACATGGTTATAGAAGGATTCACGAGTAGCACAAAGGTCGACATGGTTATAGAAGGATTCACGAGTAGCACAAAGGTCGACATGGTTATAGAAGGATTCACGAGTAGCACAAAGGTCGACATGGTTATAGAAGGATTCATAAGTAGCACAAAGGTCGACATGGTTATAGAAGGATTCACGAGTAGCACAAAGGTCGACATGGTTACTGAAAGATTCATGAGTAGCACAAAGGTCGACATGGTTATAGAAGGATTCACGAGTAGCACAAAGGTCGACATGGTTATAGAAGGATTCACGAGTAGCACAAAGGTCGACATGGTTACTGAAGGATTCATGAGTAGCACAAAGGTCGACATGGTTACTGAAGGATTCACGAGTAGCACAAAGGTCGACATGGTTACTGAAGGATTCATGAGTAGCACAAAGGTCGACATGGTTACTGAAGGATTCATGAGTAGCACAAAGGTCGACATGGTTACTGAAGGATTCATGAGTAGCACAAAGGTCGACATGGTTACTGAAGGATTCATGAGTAGCACAAAGGTCGACATGGTTACTGAAGGATTCATAAGTAGCACAAAGGTCGACATGGTTACTGAAGGATTCATGAGTAGCACAAAGGGGGTCGACATGGTTACTGAAAGATTCACGAGGTTACATACTGAAGGATTCATGAGTAGCACAAAGGTCGACATGGTTATAGAAGGATTCACGAGTAGCACAAAGGTCGACATGGTTATAGAAGGATTCACGAGTAGCACAAAGGTCGACATGGTTATAGAAGGATTCACGAGTAGCACAAAGGTCGACATGGTTATAGAAGGATTCACGAGTAGCACAAAGGTCGACATGGTTATAGAAGGATTCACGAGTAGCACAAAGGTCGACATGGTTATAGAAGGATTCACGAGTAGCACAAAGGTCGACATGGTTATAGAAGGATTCACGAGTAGCACAAAGGTCGACATGGTTACTGAAGGATTCATGAGTAGCACAAAGGTCGACATGGTTACTGAAGGATTCATGAGTAGCACAAAGGTCGACATGGTTACTGAAGGATTCATGAGTAGCACAAAGGTCGACATGTTTAAAGGATTCACGAGTAGCACAAAGGTCGACATGGTTATAGAAGGATTCACGAGTAGCACAAAGGTCGACATGGTTACTGAAGGATTCATGAGTAGCACAAAGGTCGACATGGTTACTGAAGGACAGATGAGTAGCACAAAGGTCGACATGGTTATAGAAGGATTCACGAGTAGCACAAAGGTCGACATGGTTACTGAAGGATTCATGAGTAGCACAAAGGTCGACATGGTTACTGAAGGATTCATGAGTAGCACAAAGGTCGACATGGTTACTGAAGGATTCATGAGTAGCACAAAGGTCGACATGGTTACTGAAGGATTCATGAGTAGCACAAAGGTCGACATGGTTATAGAAGGATTCACGAGTAGCACAAAGGTCGACATGGTTATAGAAGGATTCACGAGTAGCACAAAGGTCGACATGGTTATAGAAGGATTCACGAGTAGCACAAAGGTCGACATGGTTATAGAAGGATTCACGAGTAGCACAAAGGTCGACATGGTTACTGAAGGATTCATGAGTAGCACAAAGGTCGACATGGTTACTGAAGGATTCATGAGTAGCACAAAGGTCGACATGGTTACTGAAAGATTCATGAGTAGCACAAAGGTCGACATGGTTACTGAAGGATTCATGAGTAGCACAAAGGTCGACATGGTTACTGAAGGATTCATGAGTAGCACAAAGGTCGACATGGTTATAGAAGGATTCATGAGTAGCACAAAGGTCGACATGGTTACTGAAAGGATTCATGAGTAGCACAAAGGTCGACATGGTTACTGAAGGATTCACGAGTAGCACAAAGGTCGACATGGTTATGAAGGATTCACGAGTAGCACAAAGGTCGACATGGTTACTGAAGGATTCACGAGTAGCACAAAGGTCGACATGGTTACTGAAGGATTCATAAGTAGCACAAAGGTCGACATGGTTACTGAAAGATTCACGAGTAGCACAAAGGTCGACATGGTTACTGAAGGATTCACGAGTAGCACAAAGGTCGACATGGTTATAGAAGGATTCACGAGTAGCACAAAGGTCGACATGGTTACTGAAGGATTCACGAGTAGCACAAAGGTCGACATGGTTATAGAAGGATTCACGAGTAGCACAAAGGTCGACATGGTTACTGAAGGACACATGAGTAGCACAAAGGTCGACATGGTTATTGAAGGATTCATAAGTAGCACAAAGGTCGACATGGTTATAGAAGGATTCACGAGTAGCACAAAGGTCGACATGGTTATAGAAGGATTCACGAGTAGCACAAAGGTCGACATGGTTATAGAAGGATTCACGAGTAGCACAAAGGTCGACATGGTTACTGAAGGATTCACGAGTAGCACAAAGGTCGACATGGTTATAGAAGGATTCACGAGTAGCACAAAGGTCGACATGGTTACTGAAGGATTCATGAGTAGCACAAAGGTCGACATGGTTACTGAAGGATTCATGAGTAGCACAAAGGTCGACATGGTTATAGAAGGATTCATGAGTAGCACAAAGGTCGACATGGTTACTGAAGGATTCATGAGTAGCACAAAGGTCGACATGGTTACTGAAGGATTCATGAGTAGCACAAAGGTCGACATGGTTACTGAAGGATTCACGAGTAGCACAAAGGTCGACATGGTTATAGAAGGATTCACGAGTAGCACAAAGGTCGACATGGTTATAGAAGGATTCACGAGTAGCACAAAGGTCGACATGGTTACTGAAAGATTCATGAGTAGCACAAAGGTCGACATGGTTATAGAAGGATTCACGAGTAGCACAAAGGTCGACATGGTTATAGAAGGATTCACGAGTAGCACAAAGGTCGACATGGTTATAGAAGGATTCACGAGTAGCACAAAGGTCGACATGGTTACTGAAGGATTCATGAGTAGCACAAAGGTCGACATGGTTACTGAAGGATTCATGAGTAGCACAAAGGTCGACATGGTTACTGAAAGATTCATGAATAGCACAAAGGTGGTCGACATGGTTACTGAAAGATTCACGAGTAGCACAAAGGTCGACATGGTTATAGAAGGATTCACGAGTAGCACAAAGGTCGACATGGTTACTGAAGGATTCACGAGTAGCACAAAGGTCGACATGGTTACTGAAGGATTCATGAATAGCACAAAGGTGGTCGACATGGTTACTGAAAGATTCACGAGTAGCACAAAGGTCGAAATGGTTACTGAAGGATTCATAAGTAGCACAAAGGTCGACATGGTTACTGAAGGATTCATGAGTAGCACAAAGGTCGACATGGTTACTGAAGGATTCATGAGTAGCACAAAGGTCGACATGGTTATAGAAGGATTCACGAGTAGCACAAAGGTCGACATGGTTACTGAAGGATTCACGAGTAGCACAAAGGTCGACATGGTTACTGAAAGATTCATGAGTAGCACAAAGGTCGACATGGTTATAGAAGGATTCACGAGTAGCACAAAGGTCGACATGGTTATAGAAGGATTCACGAGTAGCACAAAGGTCGACATGGTTATAGAAGGATTCACGAGTAGCACAAAGGTCGACATGGTTATAGAAGGATTCACGAGTAGCACAAAGGTCGACATGGTTATAGAAGGATTCACGAGTAGCACAAAGGTCGACATGGTTACTGAAGGATTCATGAGTAGCACAAAGGTCGACATGGTTATAGAAGGATTCATGAGTAGCACAAAGGTCGACATGGTTACTGAAGGATTCATGAGTAGCACAAAGGTCGACATGGTTACTGAAGGATTCACGAGTAGCACAAAGGTCGACATGGATTCTGAAGGACATGAGTAGCACAAAGGTCGACATGGTTACTGAAGGATTCATGAGTAGCACAAAGGTCGACATGGTTATAGAAGGATTCACGAGTAGCACAAAGGTCGACATGGTTACTGAAGGATTCATGAGTAGCACAAAGGTCGACATGGTTATAGAAGGATTCACGAGTAGCACAAAGGTCGACATGGTTATAGAAGGATTCACGAGTAGCACAAAGGTCGACATGGTTACTGAAGGATTCATGAGTAGCACAAAGGTCGACATGGTTATAGAAGGATTCACGAGTAGCACAAAGGTCGACATGGTTATAGAAGGATTCACGAGTAGCACAAAGGTCGACATGGTTACTGAAGGATTCACGAGTAGCACAAAGGTCGACATGGTTACTGAAGGATTCATGAGTAGCACAAAGGTCGACATGGTTACTGAAGGATTCATGAGTAGCACAAAGGTCGACATGGTTACTGAAGGATTCACGAGTAGCACAAAGGTCGACATGGTTACTGAAGGATTCACGAGTAGCACAAAGGTCGACATGGTTACTGAAGGATTCATGAGTAGCACAAAGGTCGACATGGTTATAGAAGGATTCACGAGTAGCACAAAGGTCGACATGGTTACTGAAGGATTCACGAGTAGCACAAAGGTCGACATGGTTATAGAAGGATTCACGAGTAGCACAAAGGTCGACATGGTTACTGAAGGATTCACGAGTAGCACAAAGGTCGACATGGTTACTGAAGGATTCATGAGTAGCACAAAGGTCGACATGGTTACTGAAGGATTCATGAGTAGCACAAAGGTCGACATGGTTACTGAAGGATTCATGAGTAGCACAAAGGTCGACATGGTTATTGAAGGATTCATAAGTAGCACAAAGGTCGACATGGTTATAGAAGGATTCACGAGTAGCACAAAGGTCGACATGGTTACTGAAGGATTCATGAGTAGCACAAAGGTCGACATGGTTATAGAAGGATTCACGAGTAGCACAAAGGTCGACATGGTTATAGAAGGATTCACGAGTAGCACAAAGGTCGACATGGTTATAGAAGGATTCACGAGTAGCACAAAGGTCGACATGGTTATAGAAGGATTCACGAGTAGCACAAAGGTCGACATGGTTATAGAAGGATTCACGAGTAGCACAAAGGTCGACATGGTTATAGAAGGATTCACGAGTAGCACAAAGGTCGACATGGTTACTGAAGGATTCATGAGTAGCACAAAGGTCGACATGGTTACTGAAGGATTCACGAGTAGCACAAAGGTCGACATGGTTACTGAAGGATTCATGAGTAGCACAAAGGTCGACATGGTTACTGAAGGATTCATGAATAGCACAAAGGTGGTCGACATGGTTACTGAAAGATTCACGAGTAGCACAAAGGTCGAAATGGTTACTGAAGGATTCATAAGTAGCACAAAGGTCGACATGGTTACTGAAGGATTCATGAGTAGCACAAAGGTCGACATGGTTACTGAAAGATTCACGAGTAGCACAAAGGTCGACATGGTTATAGAAGGATTCACGAGTAGCACAAAGGTCGACATGGTTACTGAAGGATTCATGAGTAGCACAAAGGTCGACATGGTTATAGAAGGATTCATGAGTAGCACAAAGGTCGACATGGTTATAGAAGGATTCACGAGTAGCACAAAGGTCGACATGGTTATAGAAGGATTCACGAGTAGCACAAAGGTCGACATGGTTATAGAAGGATTCATTCACGAGTAGCACAAAGGTCGACATGGTTATAGAAGGATTCACGAGTAGCACAAAGGTCGACATGGTTACTGAAGGATTCATGAGTAGCACAAAGGTCGACATGGTTACTGAAGGATTCACGAGTAGCACAAAGGTCGACATGGTTACTGAAGGATTCACGAGTAGCACAAAGGTCGACATGGTTACTGAAGGATTCATGAGTAGCACAAAGGTCGACATGGTTACTGAAGAATTCATGAGTAGCACAAAGGTCGACATGGTTACTGAAGGACACATGAGTAGCACAAAGGTCGACATGGTTATTGAAGGATTCATAAGTAGCACAAAGGTCGACATGGTTATAGAAGGATTCACGAGTAGCACAAAGGTCGACATGGTTACTGAAAGATTCATGAGTAGCACAAAGGTCGACATGGTTATAGAAGGATTCACGAGTAGCACAAAGGTCGACATGGTTATAGAAGGATTCACGAGTAGCACAAAGGTCGACATGGTTATAGAAGGATTCACGAGTAGCACAAAGGTCGACATGGTTACTGAAAGATTCACGAGTAGCACAAAGGTCGACATGGTTATAGAAGGATTCACGAGTAGCACAAAGGTCGACATGGTTATAGAAGGATTCATGAGTAGCACAAAGGTCGACATGGTTACTGAAGGATTCATGAGTAGCACAAAGGTCGACATGGTTACTGAAGGATTCATGAGTAGCACAAAGGTCGACATGGTTACTGAAGGATTCATGAGTAGCACAAAGGTCGACATGGTTATGAAGGATTCACGAGTAGCACAAAGGTCGACATGGTTATAAAGGATTCAAGAGTAGCACAAAGGTCGACATGGTTATAGAAGGATTCACGAGTAGCACAAAGGTCGACATGGTTATAGAAGGATTCACGAGTAGCACAAAGGTCGACATGGTTATAGAAGGATTCACGAGTAGCACAAAGGTCGACATGGTTATAGAAGGATTCACGAGTAGCACAAAGGTCGACATGGTTATAGAAGGATTCACGAGTAGCACAAAGGTCGACATGGTTATAGAAGGATTCACGAGTAGCACAAAGGTCGACATGGTTATAGAAGGATTCACGAGTAGCACAAAGGTCGACATGGTTACTGAAGGATTCATGAGTAGCACAAAGGTCGACATGGTTACTGAAGGATTCATGAGTAGCACAAAGGTCGACATGGTTACTGAAGGATTCATGAGTAGCACAAAGGTCGACATGGTTATTGAAGGATTCACGAGTAGCACAAAGGTCGACATGGTTACTGAAGGATTCACGAGTAGCACAAAGGTCGACATGGTTACTGAAAGATTCATGAGTAGCACAAAGGTCGACATGGTTATAGAAGGATTCATAAGTAGCACAAAGGTCGACATGGTTACTGAAGGATTCACGAGTAGCACAAAGGTCGACATGGTTACTGAAGGATTCACGAGTAGCACAAAGGTCGACATGGTTATAGAAGGATTCACGAGTAGCACAAAGGTCGACATGGTTACTGAAGGATTCATGAGTAGCACAAAGGTCGACATGGTTATGAAGGATTCACGAGTAGCACAAAGGTCGACATGGTTACTGAAGGATTCATAGTAGCACAAAGGTCGACATGGTTACTGAAGATTCATGAGTAGCACAAAGGTCGACATGGTTATGAAGATTCACAGTAGCACAAAGGTCGACATGGTTATGAAGGATTCACGAGTAGCACAAAGGTCGACATGGTTACAGAAGGATTCATGAGTAGCACAAAGGTCGACATGGTTACTGAAGGATTCACGAGTAGCACAAAGGTCGACATGGTTTTAGAAGGATTCACGAGTAGCACAAAGGTCGACATGGTTATAGAAGGATTCACGAGTAGCACAAAGGTCGACATGGTTACTGAAGGATTCACGAGTAGCACAAAGGTCGACATGGTTACTGAAGGATTCATGAGTAGCACAAAGGTCGACATGGTTATAGAAGGATTCATGAGTAGCACAAAGGTCGACATGGTTACTGAAGGATTCATGAGTAGCACAAAGGTCGACATGGTTATAGAAGGATTCACGAGTAGCACAAAGGTCGACATGGTTATAGAAGGATTCACGAGTAGCACAAAGGTCGACATGGTTATAGAAGGATTCACGAGTAGCACAAAGGTCGACATGGTTACTGAAGGATTCACGAGTAGCACAAAGGTCGACATGGTTATAGAAGGATTCACGAGTAGCACAAAGGTCGACATGGTTATAGAAGGATTCACGAGTAGCACAAAGGTCGACATGGTTACTGAAGGATTCATGAGTAGCACAAAGGTCGACATGGTTATAGAAGGATTCACGAGTAGCACAAAGGTCGACATGGTTATAGAAGGATTCACGAGTAGCACAAAGGTCGACATGGTTACTGAAGGATTCATGAATAGCACAAAGGTCGACATGGTTACTGAAGGATTCACGAGTAGCACAAAGGTCGACATGGTTACTGAAGGATTCATGAGTAGCACAAAGGTCGACATGGTTACTGAAGGATTCATGAGTAGCACAAAGGTCGACATGGTTACTGAAGGATTCACGAGTAGCACAAAGGTCGACATGGTTACTGAAGGATTCATGAGTAGCACAAAGGTCGACATGGTTACTGAAGGATTCATGAGTAGCACAAAGGTCGACATGGTTACTGAAGGATTCATGAGTAGCACAAAGGTCGACATGGTTACTGAAGGATTCATGAGTAGCACAAAGGTCGACATGGTTACTGAAGGATTCACGAGTAGCACAAAGGTCGACATGGTTATAGAAGGATTCACGAGTAGCACAAAGGTCGACATGGTTACTGAAGGATTCATGAGTAGCACAAAGGTCGACATGGTTATAGAAGGATTCACGAGTAGCACAAAGGTCGACATGGTTATAGAAGGATTCACGAGTAGCACAAAGGTCGACATGGTTATAGAAGGATTCACGAGTAGCACAAAGGTCGACATGGTTATAGAAGGACTCACGAGTAGCACAAAGGTCGACATGGTTACTGAATTACAAATGAGTAGCACAAAGGTCGACATGGTTATTGAAGGATTCATGAGTAGCACAAAGGTCGACATGGTTACTGAAGGATTCATGAGTAGCACAAAGGTCGACATGGTTATAGAAGGATTCACGAGTAGCACAAAAGTCGACATGGTTATAGAAGGATTCATGAGTAGCACAAAGGTCGACATGGTTACTGAAGGATTCATGAGTAGCACAAAGGTCGACATGGTTACTGAAGGATTCATGAGTAGCACAAAGGTCGACATGGTTATAGAAGGATTCACGAGTAGCACAAAGGTCGACATGGTTATAGAAGGATTCATGAGTAGCACAAAGGTCGACATGGTTATTGAAGGATTCATGAGTAGCACAAAGGTCGACATGGTTATAGAAGGATTCACGAGTAGCACAAAGGTCGACATGGTTACTGAAGGATTCATGAGTAGCACAAAGGTCGACATGGTTACTGAAGGACATATGAGTAGCACAAAGGTCGACACGGTTATTGAAGGATTCATAATTAGCACAATGGTCGACATGGTTATAGAAGGATTCACGAGTAGCACAAAGGTCGACATGGTTACTGAAGGACACATGAGTAGCACAAAGGTCGACATGGTTATAGAAGGATTCATAAGTAGCACAAAGGTCGACATGGTTATAGAAGGATTCACGAGTAGCACAAAGGTCGACATGGTTACTGAAGGATTCATAAGTAGCACAAAGGTCGACATGGTTATAGAAGGATTCACGAGTAGCACAAAGGTCGACATGGTTACTGAAGGATTCATGAGTAGCACAAAGGTCGACATGGTTACTGAAGGATTCATGAGTAGCACAAAGGTCGACATGGTTATAGAAGGATTCACGAGTAGCACAAAGGTCGACATGGTTATAGAAGGATTCACGAGTAGCACAAAGGTCGACATGGTTATAGAAGGATTCATGAGTAGCACAAAGGTCGACATGGTTATAGAAGGATTCACGAGTAGCACAAAGGTCGACATGGTTATAGAAGGATTCACGAGTAGCACAAAGGTCGACATGGTTATAGAAGGATTCACGAGTAGCACAAAGGTCGACATGGTTATAGAAGGATTCATGAGTAGCACAAAGGTCGACATGGTTACTGAAGGATTCATGAGTAGCACAAAGGTCGACATGGTTACTGAAGGATTCATGAGTAGCACAAAGGTCGACATGGTTACTGAAGGATTCATGAGTAGCACAAAGGTCGACATGGTTACTGAAGGATTCACGAGTAGCACAAAGGTCGACATGGTTACTGAAGGATTCATGAGTAGCACAAAGGTCGACATGGTTACTGAAGGATTCATGAGTAGCACAAAGGTCGACATGGTTATGAAGGATTCATGAGTAGCACAAAGGTCGACATGGTTACTGAAGGATTCTGAGTAGCACAAAGGTCGACATGGTTACTGAAGGATTCATGAGTAGCACAAAGGTCGACATGGTTATAGAAGGATTCACAAGTAGCACAAAGGTCGACATGGTTACTGAAGGATTCACGAGTAGCACAAAGGTCGACATGGTTACTGAAAGATTCATGAGTAGCACAAAGGTCGACATGGTTATTGAAGGATTCATAAGTAGCACAAAGGTCGACATGGTTACTGAAGGATTCATGAGTAGCACAAAGGTCGACATGGTTATAGAAGGATTCACGAGTAGCACAAAGGTCGACATGGTTATAGAAGGATTCACGAGTAGCACAAAGGTCGACATGGTTATAGAAGGATTCACGAGTAGCACAAAGGTCGACATGGTTACTAGAAGGATTCACGAGTAGCACAAAGGTCGACATGGTTATAGAAGGATTCATGAGTAGCACAAAGGTCGACATGGTTATAGAAGGATTCATGAGTAGCACAAAGGTCGACATGGTTACTGAAGGATTCACGAGTAGCACAAAGGTCGACATGGTTACTGAAGGATTCATGAGTAGCACAAAGGTCGACATGGTTACTGAAGGATTCATGAGTAGCACAAAGGTCGACATGGTTATTGAAGGATTCATAAGTAGCACAAAGGTCGACATGGTTACTGAAGGACACATGAGTAGCACAAAGGTCGACATGGTTATTGAAGGATTCATAAGTAGCACAAAGGTCGACATGGTTATAGAAGGATTCACGAGTAGCACAAAGGTCGACATGGTTATAGAAGGATTCACGAGTAGCACAAAGGTCGACATGGTTATAGAAGGATTCACGAGTAGCACAAAGGTCGACATGGTTATAGAAGGATTCACGAGTAGCACAAAGGTCGACATGGTTATAGAAGGATTCACGAGTAGCACAAAGGTCGACATGGTTACTGAAGGATTCATGAGTAGCACAAAGGTCGACATGGTTACTGAAGGATTCATGAGTAGCACAAAGGTCGACATGGTTACTGAAGGATTCATGAATAGCACAAAGGTGGTCGACATGGTTACTGAAGGATTCATGAGTAGCACAAAGGTCGACATGGTTACTGAAGGATTCACGAGTAGCACAAAGGTCGACATGGTTATAGAAGGATTCACGAGTAGCACAAAGGTCGACATGGTTATTGAAGGATTCATAAGTAGCACAAAGGTCGACATGGTTATAGAAGGATTCACGAGTAGCACAAAGGTCGACATGGTTACTGAAGGATTCATGAGTAGCACAAAGGTCGACATGGTTATAGAAGGATTCACGAGTAGCACAAAGGTCGACATGGTTATAGAAGGATTCACGAGTAGCACAAAGGTCGACATGGTTATAGAAGGATTCACGAGTAGCACAAAGGTCGACATGGTTACTGAAGGATTCACGAGTAGCACAAAGGTCGACATGGTTACTGAAGGATTCACGAGTAGCACAAAGGTCGACATGGTTACTGAAGGATTCACGAGTAGCACAAAGGTCGACATGGTTACTGAAGGATTCATGAGTAGCACAAAGGTCGACATGGTTACTGAAAGATTCTTGAGTAGCACAAAGGTCGACTTGGTTATTGAAGGATTCACGAGTAGCACAAAGGTCGACAATGGTTACTGAAGGATTCACGAGTAGCACAAAGGTCGACATGGTTATGAAGGATTCACGAGTAGCACAAGTCGACATGGTTATAGAAGATTCACGAGTAGCACAAAGGTCGACATGGTTATAGAAGGATTCATGAGTAGCACAAAGGTCGACATGGTTATGAAGGATTCACGAGTAGCACAAAGGTGGTCGACATGGTTACTGAAAGATTCACGAGTAGCACAAAGGTCGACATGGTTATAGAAGGATTCACGAGTAGCACAAAGGTCGACATGGTTACTGAAGGATTCACGAGTAGCACAAAGGTCGACATGGTTACTGAAGGATTCATGAGTAGCACAAAGGTCGACATGGTTATTGAAGGATTCACGAGTAGCACAAAGGTCGACATGGTTACTGAAGGATTCATAAGTAGCACAAAGGTCGACATGGTTATTGAAGGATTCATAAGTAGCACAAAGGTCGACATGGTTACTGAAGGATTCATGAGTAGCACAAAGGTCGACATGGTTACTGAAGGACACATGAGTAGCACAAAGGTCGACATGGTTATTGAAGGATTCATAATTAGCACAATGGTCGACATGGTTATACGAAGGATTCACGAGTAGCACAAAGGTCGACATGGTTACTAGAAGGATTCATGAGTAGCACAAAGGTCGACATGTTCGACCTTTGTGCTACTCATGAATCCTTCAGTAACCATGTCGACCTTTGTGCTACTCGTGAATCCTTCAGTAACCATGTCGACCTTTGTGCTACTACGTGAATCCTTCAGTAAAACATGTCGACCTTTGTGCTACTCGAGATCCTTCAGGTAACCATGTCGACCTTTGTGCTACTCGTGAATCCTTCTATAAACCATGTTCGAACCTTTGTGCAACTCGTGACTCTTTTCAGTAAACATTCGACCCCCTTTGTGCTAATCATTACCAGAATCTATTCAGTAACCATTGTCGACCTTTGTGCTACTCATGAATCCTTCAGTAACCATGTCGACCTTTGTGCTACTCGTGAATCCTTCAGTAACCATGTCGACCTTTGTGCTACTCGTGAATCCTTCAGTAACCATGTCGACCTTTGTGCTACTCGTGAATCCTTCAGTAACCATGTCGACCTTTGTGCGTTTGTGCTAACTCGTGATCATGAATCCTTCATAAACCCATGTCGACCTTTGTGCTACTCGTGAATCCTTCAGTAACCATTTCGACCTTTGTGCTACTCGTGAATTTTTCAGTAACCATGTCGACCACCTTTGTGCTATTCATGAATCCTTCAGTAACCATGTCGACCTTTGTGCTACTCATGAATCCTTCAGTAACCATGTCGACCTTTGTGCTACTCGTGAATCCTTCAGTAACCATGTCGACCTTTGTGCTACTCGTGAATCCTACTATAACCATGTCGACCTTTGTGCTACTCGTAATCCTTCTATAAATCCATGTCGAACCTTTGTGCTACTCTGTGAATCTTCAATAACCATGTCGACCTTTTGTGCTACTCGTACGAATCCCTTCTATAACCATGTCGACTTTGTGCTACTACGTCCTTCACCATGTCGAACGCTTCTGTACTACCATGTGTCAGGAACTTTGGTCGACCTTTGTGCTACTCATGAATCCTTCAGTAACCATGTCGACTTTTGTGCTACTCATGAGTCCCTTCTATAACCATGTCCGACCTTTGTGCTACTCGTGAATCCTTTCAATAACCATGTCGAACCTTTGTGCTACTCATGTGTCTTTCAGTAAACCAAGTCGACCTTTGTGCTACCATGAATCTTTCAGTAACCATGTCGACCTTTGTGCTACTCGTGAATCCTTCTATAACCATGTCGACCATTGTGCTAATTATGAAATCCTTCAATAACCATGTCGACCTTTGTGCTATTCATGTTGTCCTTCAGTAACCATGTCGACCTTTGTGCTACTCAGAATCCACTTCAGTAACCATGTCGACCTTTGTGCTACTTATGAATCCTTCAGTAACCATGTCGACCTTTGTGCTACTCATGAATCCTTCAGTAACCATGTCGACCTTTGTGCTACTCGTGAATCCTTCAGTTACATGTCGACCTTTTTGCTACTCGTAGAATCTTTCAAAAACCAAGTCTGACCTTTTTGTGCTACTCAAGAATCTTTACAGTAACCATGCCACCGTTTGGTGCAACTGGCGAGAATCCAACAGTAAACATTTCGACCTTGATTCTACTTCGTAATCCTTCAGTAACTCATGTCGACCTTTTTTGCTACTTAATGAATCCTCTCTATAACCAATGTCGACCTTTTGTGCCTACTTATGAATCACTTCAGTAACCATGTCGACCTTTGTGCTAGTCGTGAATCCTTCAGTTACCATGTCCGACCTTTGTGCTACTCGTGAATCCTTCAATAACCAAGTCGACCTTTGTGCTACTCAAGAATCTTTCAGTAACCATGTCGACCTTTGTGCTACTCGTGAATCCTTCAGTAAACATGTCGACCATTTGTGCTACTCGTGAATTCTTCAGTAACCACATGTCGACCTTGTGTGTTATCACGTGAATCCTTCTATAACCATGTCGACCTTTGTGCAACTCGTGAATCTTTCAGTAAACATGTCGACCCCCTTTGTGCAATTCATGAATCTTTCAGTAACCATTTCGACCTTTGTGCTACTCATGAATCCTTCAGTAACCATGTCGACCTTTGTGCTACTTATGAATCCTTCAGTAACAATTTCGAAACCTTTTGGAGCTACCACGAAAATTCTTTCAGTAAGCACAGTGTCGACCAACCTTTGTGCTATTCATGAATCCTTTCAGTAAGCATGTCGACCACCATTTGTGCTATTCATTAAACCTTCAGTAAGCATGTCGACCTTTGTGCTACTCATTTAATCCTTCTATAACCATGTCGACCTTTGTGCTACTCGTGAATCCTTCTATAACCATGTCGACCTTTGTGCTACACGTGAATCCTTCTATAACCATGTCGACCTTTGTGCTACTCGTGAATCCTTTCTATAACCATGTCGACCTTTGTACTTACTCGTGAATCCTATATAACCATGTCGACCTTTGTGCTACTACTCGTGAATCCTTCTATAACCTTGTCGACCTTTGTGCTACTCGTGAATCCTTCTATAACCATGTTGACCTTTGTGCTTACTCGTGAATCCTTCTATAACCATGTCGACCTTTGTGCTACTTACGACCTCCCTTCATAACCATGTCGACCTTGTTGTGCTACTGATGTGTCCTTCATATAACTTTGTCGACTATTTGTGCTACTTACATGAATCCTTCAATAACAATGTCGACCTTTGTGCTACTGATGTGTCCTTCAGTAACTTTGTCGACCTTTGTGCTACTCATGAATCCTTCTATAACCATGTCGACCTTTGTGCTACTCTTAGTCCATTCTATAACCATGTCGACCTTTGTGCTACTCGTGAATCCTTCTATAACCATGTCGACCATTGTGCTACTCATGAATCTTTCAGTAACCATGTCGACCTTTGTGCTACTCACGTGTCCTTCTATAAACCATGTCGACCATTGTGCTAATTATGAATCCTTCAATAACCATGTCGACCTTTGTGCTACTCAT
Source organism: Argopecten irradians (assembly GCF_041381155.1). Lineage (NCBI taxonomy): Eukaryota > Metazoa > Mollusca > Bivalvia > Pectinida > Pectinidae > Argopecten > Argopecten irradians. The sequence continues at coordinate 68,786,046 of NC_091135.1, read as the reverse complement.
GTGTCCTTCAGTAACCATGTCGACCTTTGTGCTACTCATGAATCTTCAGTAACCATGTCGACCTTTGTGCTACTTATGAATCCTTCAATAACCATGTCGACCTTTGTGCTACTTATGAATCCTTTCAGTAACCATGTCGACCTTTGTGCTCTTCGTGAATCCTTCAGTTTCCATGTCGACCTTTGTGCTACTCGTGAATCCTTCAATAACCAAGTCGACCTTTGTGCTACTCAAGAATCTTTCAGTAAACATGTCGACCTTTGTGCTACATCGTGAATCCTTCTATAACCATGTCGACCTTTGTGCTACATGTGAATCCTTCTATAACCATGTCGACCTTGTGCTACTCATGAATCCTTCAATAACCATGTCGACCTTGTGCTACTTATGAATTTTTCAGTAACCATTCGACCTTTGTGCTACTTATGAAATCTTTCAGTAACCATTTCGACCTTTGTGCTACTCAAGAATCTTTCAGTAACCATGTCGACCTTTGTGCGCTATTCATAGAGTCTTTCAGTAACCATTCGACCTTTGTGCTACTTCATGAGTTCTTCAAGTAACCATTTCGATCTTTGTGCTACTCGTGAATCCTTCAGTAACCATGTCGACATTAGTGCTACACAGTGATGTCCTTCAGTAACCATGTTGACCTTTGTGCTACTCCATGTGTTGTCTTCAGTAACTTTGTCGACCCTTGTGCTACTCGGTGAATCTTTCAGTAACCATGTCGACCACCATTGTGCTACTCATGAATCTTTCAGTAACCATGTCGACCTTTGTGCTACTCATGTGTCCTTCAGTAACTTTGTCGTACCTTTGTGCTACTCATGAATCTTTCAGTAACCATGTCGACCTTTGTAGCTACTTATGAATCTTTCAGTAACCATGTCGACCTTTGGTGCTACTCGTGTGAAATCCTTCAGTGATCATGTTCGACCTTTTTTCTTTTCTACTTTCGATTCAAATACAGCAGACAACGATATAGACTTAACATCACTGCGTTTGCATTTAAAAAAAACTGTTTCTTGTGTAATTCCTGATAAAAGAATTGGAATGACTGATTTACCTGATTGTATGGGACTTGGATTTTAGCTTGAGAGATGCAACACCAATATTCAGTATCTTCCAAAAACAGAAACCCCGTCATTTAATGAACCCTGTGCTGTATGAGATGAGTCCGAGGAATAAAAAACAGTTTTATGATCAGCATTCATTAGTACTCAGACTAGTTTTACATTGTTGAAGTTGAATTGATTGTGTTCAAGAGGCATATCCATTTCTCTTTTGAGATTGAAATGTGCCGTATATGTTTGGCGTGTATTGTGAACGGACGGACAAAAACTGCTTGGTCTAGTATTCCTGTTTCAGATGAATAATTAAACTTTCACATACAGGCTCCTCACATTAATTCTATACTCTTTAATATTGCATTCCGGAGGATAAAGGGCATAATTTTATAGCTATGATATGAAAGGTTTTTAAAGTAAACAAATATCATAGTTACCCGTATAACATGCAGCGATTCCGTCTATAACGTTTTCCAAGTGAATGTAAATATAAGGAAGTCAACTTAACAGGAATATGTGTATTTAATTGATACGGAGTGACTATATCAATTACTTATAGCAATAATATGGCAGCTACAACAATTCATTTATCCAGACGTTGTGTATTCCTAGGTGTTCATAATGATTACGGAACTGCACACTTTGGACTTCCTTGGGGGTATCCGCTTTCAGAGGTGGTTTTCTCGCACACACAGTAGTCAAGAAGTTCACTTCCCGCCCTGTATTTAAATGACTCGCCATAACTCTTGCACGACCCATCAGCATCCTTACAAACTGATAAAAAAAGTCAACGTCATTCAACACACAAAACATTCACAGGAAAAGGAGACAGTAGTGTCAGTATTTAAACTATCTGATTTATTCAAAATATCTAGTATCATATATAAAGCACCAGATATAATCAATAATATATATCCTGAATACAAGTAAGATATTTCATTAACAAAACATTAGAGGGTAATTAACATAATATATCTATTTGATGAATATAGATGACTTATTGAATAGCAGATAAACATTTCCCTGTATATTATTAATGATTAATACCTTATTATCAAGAAATATTTTGGTGGTATGCCCTATCCCTAATCAGATAAATTATGAGATATATAGTATGGCCCAAGCGTCCTCAGGGACCTATCATCGTCATGATAACATTTGTACTGATATCAATCTGCCAACGCCAGCTAGAGCATTATCAGATAATTAATCCACCTAAACGAAGACATTTCCTTACGCACATGAATAAAACACCATCTTTAATGTTGACCTGTCCAAAGTACTTTCAGTTCATTTCTTTGTTACTTTGAACCATTTGATTCATCAGTGGAAGTGATCAGGATTATCAGTCCTGAACATCGCTATGATAACATCAGACCTGAACATCGTTATAGTACCATCAGACCTGAACATCGCTATAATAACATCAGTCATGAACATCGCTATAATTCCATCAGTCCTGAACATCGCTATAATAACATCAGTTCTGAACATCGCTATAATAATATCAGTCCTGAACATCGCTATAATACCATCAGTCCTGAACATCGCTATAATAACATCAGACCTGAACATCGCTATAATAACATCAGTCCTGAACATCGCTATAATAACATCAGTCCTGAACATCGCTATGGTAACATCAGCCCTGCATATCGATAAAGTAACAACAGACCTGAACATCCCTATAGTACCAACAGCCCTGAACATCGCGATGGTAACATCAGCCCTGAACATCACCATAGTAACATCAGCCCTGAACATCGTTATGGTAACATCAGCCCTGAACATCGTTATAGTAACATAAGACCTGAACATCGTTATGGTAACATCAGACCTGAACATCGCTATGGTTACATCAGCTCTGACCATCGCTATGGTTACATCAACCCTGAACATCGCTATAGTAACATCAGCCCTGAACATCACTATAGTAACATCAGACCTGAACATCGCTATGGTAACATCAGCTCTAAACATTGCTATAGTACCATCAGACATGAACATCGCTATGGTAACATCAGCCTTGAACATCACTATAGTAAAATCAGCCCTGAACATCGCTATGGTAACATCGGCTCTGAACATTGCTATGGTAACATAAGCTCTGAACATCGCTATGGTAACATAAACTCTGAACATCTCTATGGTAACACCAGCCCTGAACATCGCTATGGTAACATCAGCCCTGAATATCGCTATGGTAACATAAGCTCTGAACATTGCTATGGTATCATCAGCTCTGAACAGCGCTATGGTAACATTAGCCCTGAACATCGCTATGGTAACATCAGCTCTGAACATTGCTATAGTAGCATCAGACCTGAACATCGCTATGGTAACATCAGCCCTGAACATCACTATATTAAAATCAGCCCTGAACATCGCTATGGTAAAATCAGCTCTGAACATTGCTATGGTAACATAAGCTCTGAACATCGCTATGGTAACATAAACTCTGAACATCGCTATGGTAACATAAGCTCTGAACATCGCTATGGTAACATAAGCTCTGAACATCGCTATGGTAACATCAGCCCTGAACATCGCTATAACAACATGCGACCTGAACATCGCTATGGTTACATCAGCTCTGATTATCGCTATGTTAACATCAGCCTAGAACATCGCTATAGTAATATCAGCCCTGAACATCCTTATAGTAAAAAACAGCCCTGAACATCGCGATGGTAACATCAGCCCTGAACATTGTTAACATAACATCAACTTTGAACATCGTTATAGTACCATCAGACCTGAACATCGTTAAAGTAACATCAGACCTGACCATCGTTATGGTAACATCAGACCTGAACATCGCTATGGTAACATCAGCTCTGACCATCGCTATAGTAACATCAGCCCTGAACACCGTTATAGTAACATCAATCCTTAATATCACTATAGTAAACATCAGCCCTGAACATCGTTATTTTACCACCAGATCTGAACATCGCTATGGTAACATCAGCCCTAAAAATCGCTATGGTAAACATCAGCTCTGAACATCGCTATGGTAACATAAGCTCTGAACATCGCTATGGTAACATACGCTTTGAACATCTCTATTGTAACATCAGCCCTGATCATCGCTTTGGTAACATTAGCCCTGACCATCGCTATGGTAACATCAGCCCTGAACATCTTTATGGTAATATCAGCTGCAAACATCGCTATGGTAACATCAGCCCTGAACATCGATATGGTATCATTAGCCCTAAACATTGTTATGGTAACATCAGCCCAGAACATCGTTATAGTAACACATAAGCCCTGAACAACGCTATGGTAACATCAGGCCTGAACATCGCTATGGTTACATCAGACCTGAACATCGCTATGATTACATCAGACCTTAACATCGCTATGGTAACATCATCCCTGAACATCATTATCGTAACATCAGACCTGAATATCGTTATAGTAACATCGGCCCTGAACATCGTTGTGGTAACATCAGACCTGGACATCGCTATGTTAACATCAGCCCTGAACATCCCAATAGTATCAACAGCCCTAATCATTGCTTTGGTAACATTAGACCTGAACATCACTATGGTTACAACAGCCCTGAATATCGCTTATGGTAAGATCAGCCCTGAACATCACTATGGTAACATCAGCTCTTAACATCGCTATGGTAACATCAGCCTTAACGTCGCTATGGAAACATCAGCCCTGATCATATAGTAACATCAGACCTGAACATCGCTATGGTAACATCAGACCTGAACATCGATAGGATAACATCAGCCCTGAACATCGCTATGGTAACGTCAGCCCTGAACATCGCTATGGTAACATCAGCCCTGAATATCGCTATGGTAACATTAGACCTGAACATCGCTATGGTAACATCAGACCTGAACATCGTTAGGTTAATATCAGCCCTGAACATCGCTATGGTAAAATCAGCTCTGAACATCGCTATGGTAGCACCAGCCCTGCATATCTCTATGATAACGTAGTGTCGAAAGCGCGTATCTTATCATGCGATTAAGTTTTTTAAAAAGACTAAATTAATTTGATGTTCCCTGTTACCTGAAACCTTTGATGTGGAACTCCTGAAATCATGTTATGTGTGAAAGTGATATTTTAACATGCCTAACAGCTTCTTTGACGATGTAAAATTGATGTGGAACATCAAGGACCCACAAGTGGAGAAATACTATGTATCTGTTGAGACAAATCAGTGACGTATATCCTTGTACAAGTAAAACAAGTTTGGACATTTGAATAAATCATTTTATTAAATCTAATTACAATTGTTTAGGATTACTTGTATTGGAGCGTAATGAAGATCATCGTAGTGGAGCAGAATTGCGAGTCTACTTTTGATCAGATTTTTGGCATATTTTATTTACTTTTGTTTTGTGTGATATCCGAGACTACGGTTACTAAGTGACTGTTTTATGTTTATCAATCTCGAGTTTGTTTTGGGGAATCTCTATGTACTTAACTTACCTCCACTATCAATTTTAGTGGATGCCATCGATTTACCATCCTCCGTCTCACTGACTTCACATCGTCTTGTGTAACAGTCACTTTCAGACCACGTCTCGCCATCATAGTAACACATACCGCTAGTTGCTCTGCAGCCTTCACAAAGGGTAAATCATCCTCTTATATTGTATTATAGAAAGTAAAAGCTTTTTCGTAAATGATCTTGATTATATGGGTTTGGAATAATTTGACAACTCTCAGATATTTTCTTATCTTACCGTGCTTTGCCACAGTATTTGATCTGGTATATTTGTTTCCGTCATACGTGACGTCACAGCGTCTCTTAACACAGGAAGGAGCGTCAAGGTCGGACCATTCCTCGCCATCGTACTTACAGCCCTCTTCAGTGTTACAGCCTGTTTTTTTAATTTTTACAAAAATGTAGGCCTCATTGTTACTATAGCCGGAATACAACACAGGTCATTGTGGTATTGTCTGATACAATGGTTATGGATTAGTGTTCAGTTCATGTTTGTGTAACAGTATGATTATTTGCCGTTTAATTTTCACTTTAAAATACGGAATAATATTAAAACATTAAAGCATATATTAAACTCTTAATTTTTTGTAGTGTTGATGTTGGTATATTTATACGTGTATACCATGTCATTAGTTTCCAGTTGATTACCTGTTTGGATTATCGCCCACTTCATCATCGTGCGTCCTTTTGTTAGCTCACACCGATAGGTAGTACAATTCTCGGTCCTGGTCTCATCGTCCGTCATACACTTCCCATCATGTGGACACCCTGACAGACACAGCAAACAATTGGTACACGTGAACAAGTTTAGTACGATATGTGTATAGCACCGGGTGGTATTTTATTCAAATACATGATAGAAATCAATCAATCTTCCTCGGTAACATCCACTGACGCGTTCATATCACGACAAATAAATGGTACTTTTTTTCAGAGCATCATTTAAATTTCGCACACGCTTACATTTATGCCAATATGTGTGTGGAAAATAGGTTTAGATATTATTTCGAAAATGTGGCAAAGGTAAGCCTTTAATTTCCAGGTCCAGGTTACAAAACAAGGTCACGTGAGTACAGGTGGTCAGGTATTGACCTTCCGTCAGATCTTTTTGTCACGTGAGTACAAGTGGTAGGGAATGAACTTAGTCAAATTTTTGTCACATGATCACGATATCGTTCTCTTAGTTTGTCTGATTAAAGATCTGAGGAAAAAGTAACAAATTAACAATGTCTTAATTCCATTACGTCTACTAAAATATTTGCTTATTTAGCACGCACATATCACTCATTAATTATTCCACCAAATCAAGAATACAAAGGAATTCTCCGAGATAGCGTTACATTGTTTTCATTGACTTGGACATATATCACACCCATGGCTTTGTAACATCTTGCCGGAAAGTCTGGCACATAACGGGCGATGACTTATGCCATATGACCGTAATCCCTTTCACAACTGTTCAACACAGTATAATGGCTAACTGTTATACGAGTACAGCATTTGCTAAGCTTTGGTTTCAATATTAAAACATAACCTACAAATCACGTGGAAAAAACCAAATCGCATGTACTCTTACCAAAATAATTCTCTTTTAAAAGAGTACTTGGCACTCCTTTCTTATTTCTCCTTTTATTACAGGTCGTCACTGTACATTTGTCTGGGTTTGGTAGTGCATTTCTCTTCCCGAATCGTAAACATGTTCTATCATCCATAGGACAACCTGCACAAATGGAAAGCGACGTCCAAGGAGGCTCTTACTCGCTATACACAGCAATAACACAAACATCATTGTTATAGTATAAAGGCAGCTACTGAATAAGACTGATTTTACACATAAGATTTTAAACGAAATATTTTGAACAATGGAAATTGAAATATATTTGTTTGCGATGGAACCTTATTATGTTGGAAATATAACACAAACATGTGTGTGTTCTCTGATCATAAACCGACCACCACTTCGCAGTTTATTGTGATAACAATAATAGCATACCTCCATTATATAAAACATCTATTTAAATTAATCCTAAATATTATATCACCAATTTATATAATCTCTCGACTGTTTCAAATGCATTGATTGCTTTTCTCTATGAAAAAGAAGAAATTCTCAAACTTAATTGTGAGGACTATGAAAATGTTCTTTGCAAGCTAAACTGAATTATATATAGATAAAATGTTAATAGTTGCAATAGTAATGCTATACATACCATACGCTCTTTCTTTATACACCATAGTAAAGCTTCCGTCATTCTTCCTACGCCGACAAGTCTCAAAAATACACCTTTCTTCATTATTCTCGCCCATTCCTTTTTTCATACACGTCCCGTCTGGTCTTTTTACACTCTACAATTTTATAACCACAAATAAGTCTCTGTATTTGATAAGAGTATGCGGCTAGTGTTCGAATGCCGGTCTGGCGACTTCTGCTATAAATATATTATTCGGGTTAATGACAAATAAAATAAAACCCTAGAATTGAATTCTGGTGAAAGTTTGTAATCATCAATCTATGACATATTTAGCAGTTTTTTGACGATTTGGTATTTCAAAACCTTGTCGCTCTTTCCTACATTTGTATGTATTGCATTCCTCCAGGGTGACACCGTCGACGGCCGTGCATTGTTCTGTCAGTGTATATACAGGTTATCCCATGAATCATGTTACACATTCAAAGTATTATTACTTTTGACATTCACGAGCATCAAAACAAATATTTCGATTGTGCAGAAAAACATTGACGTTGTAATGACGTCGTCACTTATAAGATATTGGTAAAGAGGACATTATATAGGAGACACTGTGAAATTACAGAATCACCAAAAACAAGAGAGCGTTTTCCAGTTCATCAATTATATATTAGAATATAATAATTAATCTTCGATACTAGTGTTCAAAATTTGCTCAAATATCAAGAATAACGCCATTTTAACTACCATGTAATCAAATGTCCAAATTGGAAAACGACTGATTGACCGAATTAATTGCTATGATATAATGAACTTGTTTATTTTACAACTATTTTGATTATTTTATATCTTATAAGTGAAATAAGGATATACAAAACAAAAACGTAATTATAAATCTGGTTAGAAAATTTCACCGAATTGTAAAACAATAAACCATTTTTGCGTCAGTAGAAAAAAAAAACCCATAATGTTTCGAAATATCGCGAAAAACGCCCTCCGTGTCATTAATACGGAAAACCTACCTTTTGATGAACATTCTTCATTAGCAGCAAATATTGCAGGACAAGTCAAAACCACGAGAGTCAGTGTAAAAGCATTCATGTTGACAGTGGTATAACATGTGAAGATATCGAGGTTGTCAGCACGATACTTATCCCCAAGGATTTAATCTTGTTACAATGGCATACACACAGACATTCTTCTGTTTGTAACATTTGTTCTTTTTATCTATCTCAATTAACAATAGAAATAAATCGGGTTATGGGATACCCGTCATATCAATTGTATCGCATTTCTTTGGTGTTTTTCTATCTGCGGATTTCATTATACATGTATGTACAAGTCACTGACATTTGACCAAACTTTTGTCAATGCATCGACACGCCACTGTCTTTCTTAGCATCACATCACCAGGGTTAGTTAATGTTGATCTTTTACATCTGTAGTAGACATTGTTTTTGATGTGATCTTCTACATCTGGTATATATAATGTTTTGATGTGATATTTTTCATCTGTTGTAGATAGTGTTTTTGATATTGAAAGTCGAGCTAGATGTGAAGTCGATAAACTTAATTCGATGTTGTCTATTAATACTGCAATTTATTGTTATATTTTACTCGCAGAAATAAAAACATGATTGAAATGTTGAAATGTTATATCAATAAGTATTAATCGACTTGTTGCGGTTAATATATATGTTACCATAGAAAAGCATATCGAGAAACTCTGTTCTTGATTATGTTATCCAACACCCGACTCGGGTCGTCTAATGTCTACTGGTCAAATCCTCTTTACAAAATTCTGACTTTTTCATAAAACCTGCACATACGAATTAAGGTATGATTATAAACTGAATTTATTGCACATATGTGAATGCATCTACCAATTGTGTTATGTCTTCAATCGATCGTTTGACTTAATATAATTTAATACCATTGCCAGTATTTTTGTATTATTTATACATATTTATTGTCATTTAATTCTACTGTGATTTGGCGGATTTAATTCTATATACCAAGTTATGAGAACCGGCATATCACAGATATATATAATTTTTCGGGAGTAATATTTTTGAATCCATTTGTTTTTTTTGACGAAATACATTCAGCTTTCATATAATACAGTACATCGATTAGTGTCTTTACTTGAAAAATAAATCATGCATGGGTCAGAGGAAAAAAATGAGTCTGAAGTTGTCTATGTCTAATCCAAATAGCAGATATTAAGGTATACGTTTTCGATACATCGATAAGTTTTCAAGATATTAGAATATTAACATTTCAATGTCGGCCATTTTGAAAAAACAAGATGGCCGACGTCTTTTACCAATTTCTAATGTTTATCTTTTTATTCAGTAACCCTGAAAATATAAGTATAGAAAAAAAATAGGACTCTTCATCATTTGGTTTTCAAGACATTCGCCTTTAAATATTTTTATGGCGGCCATTTTGAAAAATGGGCGCCATGGCCGTCAGTAGCAAGATCCGCTTGGGGTCTCGTTCTCAAATACCTTGTATTAGGTCATAGTAACGGTGTACCAAATTTCATACTTGTATCACAAAGTGCACAATTTTATGCTAAAGCCTCCGGAATAAAATGTTGAACATCAGACTAACCCAAACTGATTTCCTAACAAACGCTGCGTTTGAAAACGAAGTTCTATATCAATGAAAATACTGATGATATATGTTACATATATGGATTCTCGCTTGTTGTGTTAATGTAATTTTATTCGACAAAACTCTGTTTGACACCATATGAATAAACAAAGCATCATTTGAATACCTGCATGTTAAAGCTGACAATGCAAGTTAAAAATTATTAAAATGATTTTTATTAAATAAGTATACCTGTATTTCAAGAATCGTTTATGAGACATTCCCTGTTGAGGACAGCCATTTTTGTTTTACATTCCGACGACTCACCGACTCCTACGTACATAAAGCCCGTGAATCGACACACGTGCGCTCAGTCATGTACTCACCTACAAATAGGTTGACAAAGCCCTCACCTGTAAAACTATATGGGGCTTGTTTTAGCAAGAAAACATGTTAACTCCTCTAAACTGTCATTTAGATGTTTGTCAAAATAAAATTTCAACACAAGTGAATAGAAATCCAAACAATAATCCGTCCACGTATCTCCACGTATATATATTATCGTACTCAATGCACTGAACTGACCATGTACGAGCGACAAATATCAAGGATACACACGTGTCGATGTACGTGTAAAACCTAGTGTATATTAAGTGTTTTATGAGCTCATATTGGACAAATTTTGGGATAAAGCTGACAACACAGTCATGTATTACTCCAAGAAAACCTTGTCAGGTGAATACAGTGTTTATTTCGGTTTATGTTTATAAATCGGGGCATGTGTATCTGAGACAAGATATGTTTAGAATGACGCACGTGTGTTGAGTTGAGTTAGTTTAACGTAACGTCATCTAAACGTTTCATGGTACAAGAAAAGACAGGAAAAGAAGTAGGAAGAGTAAAATATGAAGAGAAAGTATAGAGTGAAAGGAGTCGTCTGTTATACCTATATATCTGTCAGTAACAAGCCTAACCCATCAAGAGCAGGCGCAAAGGGAAGAGCTTAGCATTTAAATTTTGTATATAGATTATATAATTTTGAAGCCCTTCTAATTATCTGTGTAAAATATCTAATGTATAACATATACCTATACCTATCCTCTGGGCCGGCGTTGTCACACCTACTAGTACACCACCGAGTTTCATACTTTTATCTTAATGTGCACAATTTGGCCATATTTCTGCACTTATCTGCTCCACTACGAGGGGTTTTTATCGTGCGAGGCTGGGCATCCTCACACGGGACATAGTCTTTAAGTCCCATCCGACGGACTGAGTGTAAGTATTTAGTGGTTGCATGCGCATGCTCGTGAGTTATTTTACTCACGTGTGTCAAGTCCCGTGCTTTATATAGGGGGTTGGCCAGTGAAGTTTATAATTACTAAGCAGCGCTAAAAGAAAATGACTGCCACTTCCTTGGATACGACACTGTCATAATAAGGGGATTCTCAAAAATAATTTTCGAAAAAATATTTCAATGTGTTTTTTTCAAATGCATGTTTTTTAACTTGCATTTTCAGCTTTAAGGTAATATCACAATTACCACAATATCATAATGTAGTCATAAACAAAAAATACAGAATGTCGACATTGTCTATTAATACAGAAATTTATCGTTATATTTGAAATATGGAAAACTTTAAGATGTGGAACACACCCGAAATGTCATATCGATAAGGATTAATATACATATGGTACCGCCGAAAAGTTGATCGACAAACTGTGTTGGATTGTTTTGTCCACGTGACCGGGTATCACAAATAACGAGAAGACGGGAATATCGTCTGCGTACGTGTGCTGTAAAATGGAATAGGTAGGATTCAATGAGTGTCAATTTCACATATAAACAAACGTAGTAATACAAAACTTTTAACCTGATCTAAGCATTCAATGTACTGTTTTTCACAGAAGCGGATTGGGAGCTGACTCTGACTTGTGGATAAAACAGGCCATCATATCAGCTGTGAAAATATTAAAATTTCAATAGCGAAGTTGACTCTGAGTTATGATTCTGACACATCGAACAATACTGAATATACATTATGTACGCCTTAACCTTCATCGAACATATATTTCGGTCTGATATTTACTCCTTTATAATAATAGTTATCTAACCACTTATGAGTCAACTAAAACTAATAAAAATAATTTATTTAGTTGATATATGTATTTGCACAACTACGGAGAAGATTTATATAGGCTTACCATGTTTTATAATACGTTGATATGTGCTTTTGTGTGTAATAAAAGAATTTGTTGATATGAAATAAGTCGACATTTTCTGAGTCGAAGTAATTAAAATTGTATTTCTTGTAATTTTCACTGTAACGATATGTCGTTTTAACATTCGACATTTGAATATGTACCTTGATGATTTAGCTCCCCAAAACCATATGTCAGTCTATAAAAGAGCCTAAATCTAGGGATCATATATTCCTGGTTTTGAATAAAACGTCTTCAATCTCCGCCATATTCAGTACCTTCGGGTTTTGTCGGAATTCCGAATCGTATCACGTGACTGACGTCCACACGTCCTGCACGTGGTGATCCAGGTAACTAGCGTAAGCGCACATGTGTTTGTTTACGTTTTCCTTCTGGCTAATATGAGCAAATCGTGCTGGTTTATGTCCACAGAGCGAGTATTTGAAACATCTAATTCACACATTGCCATAATTCAATATTGTGTGTATTAAAAATTGTAATGTGCGAGAATTAATTTTTCTTTGTAAATTGAGTCTGCTGAGGTCGACCACGTCTTTTGTTTACGAAAATTGTTGACATCTCTCATGGTTTCACAACTCTCGTGTTACTTCGAGATTGTCGCGACGATGTTCGAAAGAGTTCGGAATGATTCGGCATCTTTCGAGTCTATTTTTCACGTGTACACGTTAAAAAATTTTTTCACTTCTATAATTAAAATACTTCAAGTGCTGCAACTTAATAAAAAGTGGTAAAAGTAGAAAGTTTAAACCTCGGACAGACGGAGAAAAATGTGTATAACACTTATACAGTTTTTACTATGACAAAAAGAGCGAAAGTGATAGACCATACAACTTTAAGACAGTCCAAGCAACTATGTCGAACAAAAATCACTTGTCCAGCGCGTCAGTGGACTGTTGCTACATGTACTGATTTGTACAGTACTAACACACAGGTGAAAATTGGGTTATATACAGCAACAGGTGGTGTTGTTGTACCAGTTGTAATTAAACATAATGTTTTCACAATAGTAACATCATTCTGTGAATTCTTATAGCACCTTGGACAGAAATGTCCTCAAATGATTGGCGGAGAGCCGTCACGTGGTGACCCCCCTAACACTTTATAAGAGGTCAGTAAATTTTATTATGATGCTATTCTTCCTTTATTTCTATCCAACGTGATTTGTATACAAACCTCTGCTTTAGTAGGACAGACTTGTAGGTGATTTTACATATTAACCAACAGTCTCCCCAAAACAACCCATTGGTTGTAATATAAAACACTTCGCCATATAACCAATTCTTATAAACACCACCCTTTATCAATCTACCTTTTTTTAATCTTTAACCCCATCTGACACCTTCTTAAGATAGCCAAGTTTCCACTAAAATTAAGGCATCTAAGATAAACTGCTACCCATTAACCATCTAAAGCTACTTTCGTAATTTCTGCTTTCCTTTACGCTATTTTACACTGTCTGAGGTTTAAACTTTCTAATTTTACCACTTTTTATAAAGTTGCAGCACTGGAAGTATCTTAAATTATAAAAATAAAAAAATCTTTTTAACGTGTACACGTGAAAAATAGGCTCGAAAGATGCCGAATCATTCCGAACTCTTCCGAACATCGTCGCGACAATCTCGAAGTAAAACGAGAGTTGTGAGACCAAGAGAATATATCAACAATTTTTCATAAACAAAATATGTGGTCGACCTCATCAGACTCTATCTACAAAGAAAATAATGCTCGCACATAACAATATTTGATACACACAACATTTTACGGTAATGTGTAAATTGGATGTTTCAAATACTCAATCTGTGGACATATACTAGCATGATTTGCTCATATAGGCCAGAAGGAAAACGTAAACAAACACATGTGTGCTTACGCTAGTTACCTGGCTGACCACGTGCAGGTCGTGTCGAACGTCAGTCACGTGATACGATTAGGAATCCGACAAAACCCGAAGTCACTGAACATGGCGGTGATTGAAGGCGCTTTATTCAAAACCAGGAATATATGATTCCTAGATTTCGGCTCTCTTTTAGGCCGACATATGCTTTTGGGGAGCTAAATCATCAAGTTACATATCAATGTTTAAATATCAAATGTTTAAGTTACATATCGTTACAGTGAAATTAGCAGCAATACAACTTTAATATCATGGATATTACTATCACGGCTATCATGGACTCCAATATGGCGACCGTCCTATGGCTCTCATTCAAATGACACCATATCAAAAGGTGACCAAGCCTTTATATAAAGTGCCCTGTCTCCGTCCGGAAATGTACATTCTGGTCTTTTTATTAGTTAACCTTCTAACTACATCGTCCTTCGTGTCTTTACTTTTGATATCCAAGTGATAAAAGTAAGAAACAACACAGTTTCTCGACATGCTTTTCGATGGTACCATATTCACCGCAACAAGTCGATTAATACTTATCGATATAACATTTCAATATTTCAATCATGTTTTTATTTTTGCAAGTAAAATATTATAGAAATATAACATTTTGATGAGGTCGATACATGGTTATATCGACCAAAGAAAAGAATATTGACCGAGGACGCAGTCCGAGGTCGATATTTTTTCTGTGATCGATATAACCATGTAATGACCGAAATCAAAATGCTATATTTGTTTTATTATTTTTCTGGATTTTTTACATTTTGAAACGATTGTGAAATTAAATGAGCATCGCATTGTAAATTCTGCTTTCTTGATGACAGTTATAATCCTATAATTTTGTAACAAGTATAATTAAAAAACAATATATGAAAACAGTATCAATTGAAGCACTTCAAATCTTTATTACATGAACCCGGTACATGCGTGTTTGTAAATTGCATACATGTCCATGTACTCCATTATACATGTAGCTCCATGTCTTAAGGACACAGTCAATTAAATGTATAGTTTGTTCTCCGTTGAAATAATATACTTCCACGTCAAACATATATTTCACAGATTCAGATTGACATTAAGATACATGTACATTATCTTATGCTAAGTACTCCATTCCGTAAAATAAAAATCGTATACATACAGTAGGATTAGCCTAGGCCTAATGTTGTAAGTAGCCTAGGTGGAATTTTAAAAATAAATATCAAACGTATTCACTATTCAACGGCTCCAGACGCTTAATGAATGTTATGCGATTATTTCCTACTCTTCTACCGTGTTTATGTTGGAAATTTAAAAGTTTAAACTGCCTAGTTCAGCTGGAAGTCATCATCATCTTTGTTAGAAACCGAAACAATCAACGTCGTCTGTCACATTTTGTGGTTACGCTTCAAATTCAGGTCATCAAAGCGTTTGTTTCAAAGCGCCAGGAACACGAAGCGTTTTGGTAACGGAGACGATAACGTTATCTAAAAAATAACCATGCAATATACTTTTTTCTATAAACTACTTCCGGAAAAATCTTGCAATATAGGTTTATCGGCGATCACGTGGCATGTTTTTGACCAATGAGATGTGACAAAAATCCAGAAAAATAATAAAAAAATATATTGCAATATTTAAGGATTAACTTGAATATATTTTTTATGTTATGGAGATATAACACAAAAATCTGAGTGTACTCTAAATAAACCGAGAAGCGGTTTATGATGAGAGTACACTCAGATTTTTGTGTTATATCTCCATAACATAAAAAATATATTCAAATTAATCCTTATAATTCAATTTACTAAAGATAATCTCTTCAATATTCAAAAATCATTTTGGGACTCTTTTGTCTATGAAATCATTACGCCGTCATCTTAGCCAATCAGAAGCAACGTTATAAACGGCGACGCCATTTTTTCCTTTATGGGCTGATAAAGTAAATTTTTAAGCCAATGAAAATGCTCGTAACAAGCAAAATTGAATTATTGATAGATAACATCGAATTAAGTTTATCGACTTCACATCTACCTCGACTTACAATATCCTGCATTTCTTGTTTAAATTCAAATAATAACTTGAGATATAATCTTAACATGTCGACTTTTAAATTACGATATTTTAAGTTTGCTCTTGCAAAGTTGACATAATTTATGCCAAAAATTGATATTCAATATATCAAGTGAAGGTCCATAAACGTAGTTTTCGTATATATGCTGTGGATCGTATTGGGTCTCAAAGTGGATTTAAAACCAATATGTTCGAAATGATAGTGAAGAATTAACAAGTGGCGACTGGAAGCTTGATGTCAAAGATAAACGTGTTTAATTCAACTCGAAATCATGATTATTGCCAATGATTTAAGAATTATTTGAAAGTGTTCCGAATATCTTCAAACACTGGATGTTTCATAACATTTCCAGCTTGACTAGGGCTTTATTTAATCAGTAAATGTTCCATTTGTGCCGTCCGTGAAAGAATCATATATAACTCTACATTCTAGAAATGTAATTTAAATATGTGAATAAAAATCAATTAAAGAAAAACAGTAACCAATAAGTACGTGAATTATGATTTATTAACTGTTTGTGGATGATGTTCTATTTTGCTGGAACTGGACATGTGGTCTGACCAATGAGATAGCCTGAAGGCGAGACAGTCTGACTACAGACACACATCGCCCCGTCCTCCTGGATAACGTCTCCCCCATACGGCACACAGGAACCGTCTGCTGCTTTACACACTACAAACATAAAGGTGGTCAACTAAAAACATCAGGGAATAATTGGTATAGAATGGGGTGAATGGAATAAGAAGGCAGTTTTTAAAGGCGTGATCGATTGCACAATTCCTATCGTAAAAATCAATAAGAAATTTTAATATTATAAAAAGGTAATATTTACTATTTCTGACACGTCTCGTCATACCCATATTTCAATAATACACTGGTGTCTTACTGATACATAACTCACAACTTAATCAGCATTTCTCGTACAAACGGATTCTCTTCAATGACAGTAAACCGATGTATTTAGATGATAGTCCTCGGTATTTTTGAGGAACTGTACTACAAAACGCTGAGTATAAGAAATAAACGTATACTACTTTCTTTGATGTGAAGAGTTGCTTACCCTGTATTCGTCATGAATGTTGTTCTCACGTGTTTATATGACTCTGGCTGTGAATAGGGCGTTAAATGAATTACAAATCAAGCCACGTTTTGTAGATACGTACCCCCACTCACGGTATCTGTTCTTACACTTCCTCCGTTAGTCGTCTCACTGACTGTACAGTTTTTAGTGAAGCAGCTCTCTTCCATCCAGGTATCTCCATTGTAGTAACATGTGTCATTGTAACGACACCCTGAGAAAACAGAAACGTGTAGGATAAAACAATTGATTGATGAATAAATGTTTAACATAGTCAGTGTAGATCTTGGCTAACGACTGTTGGAGAAACATATATGTGTTTATATACCTTGATGGACGATTTCCGTGTCCCACTTGAAACCTCCATTCTTGTTACCCTCTACGTTACAACGTTTCTCAACACACATGAACTCTGTATTTTCATGCCAAACGTTGGTGTCATTTTTGCATTCGCCTTCAACAACACATCCTGCAAAATAAGCAACTCGTTTTCAACAACACATACTGCAAAATAAAAAAAAACCACTCTTCATCAACAACACATCCTGTAAAATAAGCGACACTCTCCATCAACAACACATCCTGTAAAATAAGCGACACTCTTCATCAACAACACATCCTGTAAAATAAGCGACACTCTTCATCATCAACAACACATCCTGTAAAATAAGCGACACTCTCCATCAACAACACATCCTGTAAAATAAGCGACACTCTTCATCATCAACAACACATCCTGTAAAATAAGCGACACTCTCCATCAACAACACATCCTGTAAAATAAGCGACACTCTTCATCAACAACACATCCTGTAAAATAAGCGACACTCTCCATCAACATCATATCCTGTAAAATAAGCGACACTCTCCATCAACAACACATCCTGTAAAATAAGCGACACTCTTCATCAACAACACATCCTGTAAAATAAGCGACACTCTTCATCAACAACACATCCTGTAAAATAAGCGACACTCTTCATCATCAACATCATATCCTGTAAAATAAGCGACACTCTCCATCAACAACACATCCTGTAAAATAAGCGACACTCTTCATCAACAACACATCCTGTAAAATAAGCGACACTCTTCATCAACAACACATCCTGTAAAATAAGCGACACTCTTCATCAACAACACATCCTGTAAAATAAGCGACACTCTTCATCAACAACACATCCTGTAAAATAAGCGACACTCTTCATCATCAACATCATATCCTGTAAAATAAGCGACACTCTCCATCAACAACACATAATGTAAAACAAGCTTACGGTAAGTATTGCAAGCAACACACGTCCTCTGCCGTCAATTACAGTTTCTGATCTGTGACAAGTTATTATTGATTAGTTATGTTATCATTGTATGAAGTTTTAACACATTCTGTTGATGTGTTCTCAAGTTATTGTCCGTAAACTAAACTTTCTGAAACAATCTCTTTTTAGTAAAAGTGACCTTTGTAGTAGACATTTTGACGCCAAGTTCATCCCAAGCTGTTTTCTTTCATATGCTACCATTGCATGAAGTTTGATCAAAATCAGTTGATGTTTGTTCAAATTATCGTCTGTTTACAAAATTCAATCATAAGCTGTATTTTTCAATATGCAACCATTGTGTGAAGTTTAATCAAAATCCATCATTTCATTCTCAAGTTATCATCTGCTAACGAAATCCAGACGAACGGGTATAAACACTATAGTCCCCTCCGGTTTCACCGACACTCTCCGTCAACAACACATCCTGTAAATTTAGCGACACTCTCCATCAACAAGACATCCAATTAAGAGTTACCTTACATAGTGATAAAAGTAAATATTCATTCAATTTCTTGAGCAATGAACCCGTTTCACACATTTACAATGACCACAAATATTACTCATCAACAAGTAAATCCCAAACACATGTATTACTTCTTCTCATACAATTATAGAATAAACCGTATGATTTTGAATATTTATCTGGTTGCAACGACACAGGCTTTATTTTATCGTAAAATGTACCGGATATATGAAAAACTTTACCTTGCTGAATTGGAATCCAGGCCATTTTCCGACCTCTGTTGTATAACCTGCATTGTTTAGTTGTGCAGGTCTGTGTGTCCAGTATGGTAGACTGATCTTCTTCACATCCGCCATTGTGAGGGCACCCTAAAATAACAATGACCTTTTTGTACTGAAATAGACATAAGCTTATCAAACCTTTATTATCTTTACAGTTCAACGAAACATTCCATGTTGTGTTGCCCTTTTTAAATGATATAACTGCATCAATTTTATATATTCAAGGAAATTGATTAGCTATTTTACTTACTCAATCTTATTTGTTTACACATCTAGATCCTAGAATCGATTTTTATACCGGACAGAATTTGCTTATTAGGATAACAAACAAGAGAAATTTAGGTTTCCGTAGTAAGTTCTGAAAACGTGTCAAATAATTACTATTTATAATGTATATTCCGGGATTGATCATGCGTTATTTAATCTCGCGAAGAATAAATACTTTTATCATACACTGCCCCCGAAAAGTTGTTTTACAGATGGACATTTTACAATTATACATAAAATATAGAAATATGTAAACCTTGTTGATATAGGCATCAGTATGTATATTTTATCTTCTCTAACTTATTAATTTATTTTTCAAGAGTTTTCTCAGAGATTAATTGTAAAACAAATTTTAACATAAGTAACACAACTTTTGGGGGGCTATGTATTTATTTGCATAATGAAGAAAAAGCAAATTAAGGCATACCCAAATCGATCTAAAATGCAAATAATCAATAAAAGACCTACCATAATAGATTTCCACGGTTTTTGTTACAAACGTGCCGTTATCAGCTTTGAAAGGTCTGCATACTTTTTCAAGACATGACGTTTCGTTGCGTACGGTGTCCTCTCTACGATGACACGTTCCATCACCCAAGTCACAATCTAAATAGATCATTTACATATTGTAATAATATACTTAGTCGATATCTAAATAGATCATTTCATAAATTGATCATATACAAAAAGTAATAATTTACTATGTCAACATATATATATATCATTTACAAATAGTAATAATATACTAACTCGATATCTAAATATATCATTTACATATAGTAATAATATACTCATTCAACATCTATATATATCATTTACAAATAGTAACAATATGCTAAGTCAATATCTAAACATGTCATTTACAAATAGTAATAATATACTATGTCAACATCTATATATATCATTTACATATAGTAATAATATACGCATTCAACATCTATATATATCATTTACAAATAGTAATAATATACTAAGTCAATATCTAAATATATCATTTACAAATAGTAATAATATACTAAGTCAATATCTAAATAGATCATTTACAAATAGTAATAATATACTATGTCAACATCTATACATATCATTTACAAATAGTAACAATATGCTAAGTCAATATCTAAATATGTCATTTACAAATAGTAATAATATACTATGTCAACATCTATATACATCAGTTACAAATAGTAATAATATACAATATCAACATCTATACATATCATTTACAAATAGTAACAATATGCTAAGTCAATATCTAAATATGTCATTTACAAATAGTAATAATATACTATGTCAACATCTATATACATCAGTTACAAATAGTAATAATATACAATATCAACATCTATATATATCATTTACAAATAGTAACAATATACTAACTCGATATCTAAATATATCATTTACATATAGTAATAATATACTCATTCAACATCTATATATATCATTTACAAATAGTAACAATATGCTAAGTCAATATCTAAACATGTCATTTACAAATAGTAATAATATACTATGTCAACATCTATATACATCATTTACAAATAGTAATAATATACAATATCAACATCTATATATATCATTTACAAATAGTAACAATATACTAACTCGATATCTAAATATATCATTTACATATAGTAATAATATACGCATTCAACATCTATATATATCATTTACAAATAGTAATAATATACTAAGTCAATATCTAAATATATCATTTACAAATAGTAATAATATACTAAGTCAATATCTAAATAGATCATTTACAAATAGTAATAATATACTATGTCAACATCTATACATATCATTTACAAATAGTAACAATATGCTAAGTCAATATCTAAATATGTCATTTACAAATAGTAATAATATACTATGTCAACATCTATATACATCAGTTACAAATAGTAATAATATACAATATCAACATCTATACATATCATTTACAAATAGTAACAATATGCTAAGTCAATATCTAAATATGTCATTTACAAATAGTAATAATATACTATGTCAACATCTATACATATCATTTACAAATAGTAACAATATACTAAATCAACATCTATATATATCATTTACAAATAGTAACAATATACTAACTCGATATCTAAATATGTCATTTACAAATAGTAATAATATACTAAGTCAATACTAAATAGATCATTTACAAATAGTAATAATATACTATGTCAACATCTATACATATCAGTTACAAATAGTAATAATATACTCAGTCAACATTTTAATATATTATTTACAAATCGTAATAATATACTACAATATCTGCCCGTCGAAAATCTGTACATATAGGGATTGAATGTATTTTTCTAATTTTCATAGCCGCTATGAAAATTAGAAAAATACATTCAATCCATATGTAAACATTAAAATAATTTATGAAAATAAAAATTATTGAATGGTTATTATATCATATTTAAAATTATGACACCTATATACGACGAGAAACAAAATTAATGGAACAGCTGGATGACAAAGTTGTTCCGCAACGTCGAGTTTTCAAGCTTCCGCCTTGTATGCGTCACACCGGATCCGCAGCTACAATCAGCCAAGACAATCAAGAGGCATCATCACAAGCTAATACTAGCTTCCTTCGATGCGAAATTCAGCCAAAGATTTAGCCAAAGATAAATATTTATTTAATTGATTAATTGAAGTCGACAATGCTTTTAATCTATGTGGCTTTCGTGTTGTTCTATAAACGGAATCCAATAAGGAAAGATTAAAAACCTAACCGTAACTGTGAGCAGAGGTAGCTGTCATTTCATTCCGTAGACAATATTTGAGTTTTGACATAAAATGTGTGAGGTACACTATTCTACGTCCAAACCCATGATTAAGCCGCATATAAATAAAGTATCTAATATACGAGCAAACTATAAAGTAATGACGAGGAATTACCGACAACTTTTTCTTGTGATACGTTACCTATTGGCTTCCACTGCATTGTCGATCCAAAGTTTGACACTTTACATATGTATCTCATGCATCCCACATCCACTACGGTATCAACCAACTCACATTTTCCGTTCCGAGGACACCCTGTTGTAAACCAATAACCAGTTTACACCAATATTCCCATGGTTCGCTGTAGATCATCGATTATTGAACATTAAAGGGGCCGTAGTCATTGGTGGCGAAGGAGTTCTGCTTGTTACCTCTGGGCCCAGTTTCATGAACATTCCTTAACTTTAAGGAACTTCTTAAACTTGAAATTCCCAATAGGAAAGCATTACACGAGTTATAGAAAACACCTTAAGTTATGGAACCTGCCTTAGAATTTCTAATGGTATCCAATGGAGACTTTTAAGTTAAGGAATTCCTTAAAATTAAGGAATGTTCGTGAAACTGAGGCCAGAACCCACCTCACGATTACGTGTTCTAAACTCCATTGGGAGAGTTGTTAAACATTGGCCGTAAATTACGTAAAAACTAATTAGAACTTAGATTTGGCGGCAGAATTTCATATTTCAATAAGACAACAACCGCCTTTCGAGTAGTTCTGGACAACTGTACATCACTTGAATGAAGACTAATGTTAGAATAGCAGGACATAAACACGCCACTATTTTCGAAATATCAGACTGAGGAACAATTTAGAAGACACATTTGTAGGTTTTTATCATTATCATTTTATGAATTTTGATATTCTGTTTGATTTTTTAATATGATATGATAATAAATAATATATGAAAATACATATAACAAAATAAAAGCACTAAGATTAAAAAACCGCATGTAGATTTTAAAAGAGCAAACATACTAGTCAGCAAGGCACTTACCCTGATAGTTTCGTTTTAGTATGAATCCCCCTAAAGATCTCCTACAGACTGGGCTGCAACAACGTTCCAGGTCCTTGTAAAGTGGTATGTTGGGAGCAAGGCAGGATCCACTGGGCAGCATACAGCCTGGAAAATATAGCATTGATACTACTACATGTATATGGAAATAGTATATTCTGAAAGACAGGATGCACTAAGCAGTACACAAAATGAATAATGCATTAATATAGGAAATGTAGATTCTGAAATCAAACTTTATAAAATATGAGGTCGATTATTATTGGTAGATATTGTAAGGCAGTCTATATGTTGGAAACCTACCATGCTGTCTGATGCGGAGATTCATTCGGAGCATGCCGTTCGGATCAGCTTCCTTTCTACATGTTATTAAATCACAGGTTCTGATATTCCACTCTATGTAGTTCTCTTCTAAACAGGTGCCATTCGAATGTAAACATCCTGTAAATCAGACACAACGTTCATTAGGATATTTAACTAGTCACAATCAGACATTTCTCAAGGTTTTTAGCTACATTAAACAAGAAAAAACGTTTCTCAAGGTTTTTAGCTAGGCACAATCAGAAAAAACGTTCCTTAAGGTATTTAACTGGACACAATCGGATTGGACAGAGATATGCTTTATAAAGTGACAAAACCTTGATTGAAAACTTATTTAAAAGGAATCAAATCCATTCAATCTTTGATCCTATTACAAATTTATCCATATATATGCTTAGATTTTCCCAATTGATGATTTAAATGGGAGAAAGCTATATAACACGCTTCTGAATATTTTTGGATGAAAAAATTTAACCATTCACGTACCATAAGGCCTATGGCGTACTCTCATGGTAATTGATTCGTCCATTTCTGTTTGTTTTATACACGAAGTGAAGATGCAAGTCTTCTTATTTCGCTCTTCGTAGCCTTCTGGTAAACACGTTCCATTAGGATGTCGGCACCCTTCAATGGACAATAATTAAAAATTAAAAAAAAAAACAATCACATATCTACCCCAATTCATAATGGCATCATGAAAAAGTTTGTTTTTGTTTATAACCATTTAAGTAACTGTTAATATCAAGTTATCCTTATTATCCCTAACTTTATGACTTACTTAATTCATCAATTACGTAGTCCAGATTATCGTCCACGAATTCACACCGGTAGATGTCGCATCCCTCCTGGTTAGTACTTCCTAGGGCCACACACGTGGTACCGTCCATAGCAGTACATTGACCTGTGGAATAATTAGGAGGATAATGTCATTTTATTTTTGTAACTCACAAAATTTATATAATAAATGACTTCAAAAACATGTGACACAGAATGGGTTTAAAAATGTGACATAGATTGGTCTAAAAATATGCCATAGATTGGTCTAAAGATATGACATAGAATGGTCTGAAATGTGACATAGATTGGTTTAAAGATATGACATAGAATGGTCTAAAAATGTGACATAGATTGGTTTAAAGATATGACATAGAATGGTCTAAAAATGTGACATAGATTGGTCTAAAAATGTGACATAGATTGGTTTAAAGATATGACATAGAATGGTCTAAAAATGTGACATAGATTGGTTTAAAATATGACATAGATTGGTTTAAAAATATGACATAGATTGTCCTAAAATGTGACATAGATTGGTCTAAATATATGACATAGATTGGTCTAAAAATGTGACATAGATTCATCTAAAATAACGTACGATTACAGTTGACAAAAAAGAATAGGCCAAACCGAAAATCGGGTTTTGCATGAAAATACAGAAAAATAATTATTGTTCAGTAAATCAACTAGTCCAAATTGATGACCCCACTATACAGATACATCTGATTATATGTCGTACTTAAATAAGCGATGTTTTGTGACTTTTCCCTATGTCGGCGTTTGGGCAATGATTTTACTTATTCAATCAACTTGGCATATAACGTTCATTAATCTTGTATATATATTGTTTTTTCACTGTGGACTGTTTTTAATGATATTTTTTAAGTGCCTGCAATCCCAAGAACAGTAAATGTCGCCATATTTCAATCTAAATGGATAGGGAAAACGTAGTTCAGACAGGATTTTAGTCAAGTGATTAGTGATAATAATAGATTTGATATTTTCTTTATGAATTAAAGTGCTAGAGGATTATTTAGTAGCATACATTGGTGAATGATATATCTATAGCAAACTCTCTTCCTTTCAATTAAAGTCCGCTGCGGAAAATGTCTAAAGAATTAAGTCATGTTGTATAGCAGAATGAACTTTCAGACCACTCTTGTTTGTCAACATTGTTCAGCAGTCTGTTCAGAATGAACTTTCAGACCACTCTTGTTTGTTTGTCAACATTGTTCAGCAATCTGTTCAGAATGAACTTTCATATCACTCTTGTTTGTTTGTCAACATTGTTCAGCAGTCTGTTCAGAATGAACTTTCAGACCACTCTTGTTTGTTTGTCAACATTGTTCAGCAGTCTGTTCAGAATGAACTTTCAGACCACTCCTGTTTGTTTGTCAACATTGTTCAGCAGTCTGTTCAGAATGAACTTTCATACCACTCTTGTTTGTTTGTCAACATTGTTCAGCAGTCTGTTCAGAATGAACTTTCATACCACTCCTGTTTGTTTGTCAACATTGTTCAGCAGTCTGTTCAGAATGAACTTTCATACCACTCTTGTTTGTTTGTCAACATTGTTCAGCAGTCTGTTCAGAATGAACTTTTAGACCACTCCTGTTTGTTTGTCAACATTGTTCAGCAGTCTGTTCAGAATGAACTTTCAGACCACTCTTGTTTGTTTGTCAACATTGTTCAGCAGTCTGTTCAGAATGAACTTTCAGACCACTCCTGTTTGTTTGTCAACATTGTTCAGCAGTCTGTTCAGAATGAACTTTTAGACCACTCCTGTTTGTTTGTCAACATTGTTCAGCAGTCTGTTCAGAATGAACTTTTAGACCACTCCTGTTTGTTTGTCAACATTGTTCAGCAGTCTGTTCAGAATGAATTTTCAGACCACTCTTGTTTGTTTGTCAACATTGTTCAGCAGTCTGTTCAGAATGAACTTTCAGACCACTCCTGTTTGTTTGTCAACATTGTTCAGCAGTCTGTTCAGAATGAACTTTCATACCACTCTTGTTTGTTTGTCAACATTGTTCAGCAGTCTGTTCAGAATGAACTTTTAGACCACTCCTGTTTGTTTGTCAACATTGTTCAGCAGTCTGTTCAGAATGAACTTTCAGACCACTCCTGTTTGTTTGTCAACATTGTTCAGCAGTCTGTTCAGAATGAACTTTCATACCACTCCTGTTTGTTTGTCAACATTGTTCAGCAGTCTGTTCAGAATGAACTTTCATACCACTCTTGTTTGTTTGTCAACATTGTTCAGCAGTCTGTTCAGAATGAACTTTCATACCACTCCTGTTTGTTTGTCAACATTGTTCAGCAGTCTGTTCAGAATGAACTTTCATACCACTCCTGTTTGTTTGTCAACATTGTTCAGCAGTCTGTTCAGAATGAACTTTCATACCACTCCTGTTTGTTTGTCAACATTGTTCAGCAGTCTGTTCAGAATGAATTTTAGACCACTCCTGTTTGTTTGTCAACATTGTTCAGCAGTCTGTTCAGAATGAACTTTCAGACCACTCTTGTTTGTTTGTCAACATTGTTCAGCAGTCTGTTCAGAATGAACTTTTAGACCACTCCTGTTTGTTTGTCAACATTGTTCAGCAGTCTGTTCAGAATGAACTTTCAGACCACTCCTGTTTGTTTGTCAACATTGTTCAGCAGTCTGTTCAGAATGAACTTTTAGACCACTCCTGTTTGTTTGTCAACATTGTTCAGCAGTCTGTTCAGAATGAATTTTCAGACCACTCCTGTTTGTTTGTCAACATTGTTCAGCAGTCTGTTCAGAATGAACTTTCAGACCACTCCTGTTTGTTTGTCAACATTGTTCAGCAGTCTGTTCAGAATAAACTTTCAGACCACTCCTGTTTGTTTGTCAACATTGTTCAGCAGTCTGTTCAGAACAAACTTTCAGACCACTCCTGTTTGTTTGTCAACATTGTTCAGCAGTCTATTCAGAATGAACTTTTAGACCACTCCTGTTTGTTTGTCAACATTGTTCAGCAGTCTGTTCAGAATGAACTTTTAGACCACTCCTGTTTGTTTGTCAACATTGTTCAGCAGTCTGTTTAGAATGAACTTTCAGACCACCTATGTTTGTTTGTCAACATTGTTCAGCAGTCTGTTCAGAATGAACTTTCAGACCACTCCTGTTTGTTTGTCAACATTGTTCAGTAGTCTGTTCAGAATGAACTTTCAGACCACTCCTGTTTGTTTGTCAACATTGTTCACCTACTAGAAGCGGGGTCTATTCCGTATGTAAGAGTGTCGTTAACTAGGTCACACAGGTAGACTTTACATCCTTCCTGGTTCGTGGTGCCAGGTGACACACATGTGGTACCGTCTAGGGCTGTACATAGGCCTGAATATAAAAAAAAGTTTTTCATTACCTAGCTTTAAACGTAGTAATTCATTTAGTGGATACGATTTTCTCATTATTTCAAAGCAAAACTGCACAAATTAGTTACACATTCAAAGCTAACGAAATGTTTATTCAGAAAGACTTGTAAATTTCGGCGATGATTTTTTTCTCTCATCTAAAGAAGATGTTGCCAACATATCTATCATCAAGGAATAATTACCATAATGATTGTTTTTTCTATATGATAAATGTTACATGTCTCTGTCCTTTATCTATTAAGCGTTTGACTTCCATTATGAGACAGTCTTGAGGTGTTTAACTTTCTAGATAATGTTTGATAGTATCTAACTTCAAATTAGGTTTTCATACAGACGAGCTGTAGTTGTATATATCGCGATATGTTCATTCGATCTACCATTAATTTACTTGCATGTTTATAGTTAAGATATCTAAAAGTCGATAAAACGGCGGAATAGTTCTAATTATCTTAGGTAAAATATACACTCCAATATTTTGAAATTTGCTTAGAAAAGAAGAATGGTAATTTGACGATATTTATATAAAAAAATTATATTCACCCAAATGTTATAACGTTTCGTTTCATGATAAAAAAATTCGAGCAATTTACATTATATCATGCTAGTGGATACATATTGGCATTGAAGCAGACAACTAGTATGTAACTACCACTTTAGTTTGTGATACCATACGCACCTGATGCGGAGCAGTCCTCGTTATATGCCGAAATTATCGGCACAATGATGATTGCAGTTACAGCTAAGTATGCCGTGAACATCCTCGCAGAAGTAGCCCCCTTTCACACCAGTCTCACACTTTTATCGTCCTAATAAACTAACCACGTGACCTCCAGGCAACTCGTGCGATACACTTAAAATGGAATATCTAATAACTACCATTTACAATCATATGCATCTGTCTTTCATTGTCAACTATTCAGTAACAAAAATAATAATGCTTAAACGCATTATTTAAAAAAAACCCATTATGTTGTTATCATGATCATTGCTAGGAATTTAAAAATGCCGTTTACGATATATATATATAAAATAAAGAAATTAGAGACAATGGTAAGACAAAATGTTGATGTGTATATTGAACTATTATTTCCTTAGTGCACAGGAGTGATATCGATATAATCTTTCATCGTTTACACCAATCCTCTTTATTTAACGCTGTGTTTATCGAGTCACTTACACCAGTTTTAGCTCTAATCAATACGTAAAGACATATAATTAATACTTGTGTCTACCCTCGGCTGTTACTGCCGTCTGATGTAGCATGCAGACCAGCGTGCTATTGAAGCTACATCAAATAACGGGTAGTTGTGTGATTGCTGCTTATAAATGTAATCTTATGAAAAAGTATTCTGAACAAAACAACATTTAAGACATATCCATCGAAAACAATAGACGAAATAATGACGAATACCAAATATGGGAATCATTAAAATAAATTAATACATCCACATCGGAGAACAGAACACAATAAAACTCTTTGACATTACCAGCCAATGAAGCGTGACACTTCAGACAACATCTCTAGATTATCTCCCTTAACGACCTTATCAAGACAAATGATTCGTGACACTCCAGACAACATCTCTATGTTATCAGCCTACACGACCTGATCCAGACAAATGAAGCGTGACACTCCAGACAACATCTCTATGTTATCACCCTTACGACCAGATCCAGACAAATGAAGCGTGACACTCCAGACAACATCTCTATGTTATCACCCTTACGACCAGATCCAGACAAATGAAGCGTGACACTCCAGACAACATCTCTATGTTATCACCCTTAACGACATGATCAAGACAAATGAAGCGTGACACTCCAGACAACATCTCTATGTTATCACCCTTACGACCAGATCCAGACAAATGAAGCGTGACACTCCAGACAACATCTCTATGATTATCACGACAGCGTACACTCAGACAACATCTCTATGTTATCCAGACCAGATCCAACAAATGAAGCGTGACACTCCAGACAACATCTCTAGATTATCAGCCTACACGACCTGATCCAGACAAATGAAGCGTGACACTCCAGACAACATCTCTATGTTATCACCCTTACGACCAGATCCAGACAAATGAAGCGTGACACTCCAGACAACATCTCTATGTTATCACCCTTACGACCTGATCCAGACAAATGAAGCGTGACACTCCAGACAACATCTCTATGTTATCACCCTTACGACCAGATCCAGACAAATGAAGCGTGACACTCCAGACAACATCTCTAGATTATCAGCCTACACGACCTGATCCAGACAAATGAAGCGTGACACTCCAGACAACATCTCTAGATTATCTCCCTTAACGACCTTATCAAGACAAATGAAGCGTGACACTCCAGACAACATCTCTAGATTATCACCCTTAACGACATGATCAAGACAAATGAAGCGTGACACTCCTGAAAACACCCCTAGATTATCACCCTTGACGACCTGATCCAGACAATTGAAGCGTGACACTCAAGACAACAACTCTAGATTATCAGCCTACACGACCCGATCAAGACAAATGAAGCGTGACACTCCAGACAACATCTCTATGTTATCACCCTTACAACCTGATCAAGACAAATGAAGCGTGACACTCCAGACAACATCTCTAGATTATTAGCCTACAAGACCTGATCCAGACAAATGAAGCGTGACACTCTAGACAACAACTCTAGATTATCAGCCTTAACGACCTGATCCAGACAAATGAAGCGTGACACTCCAGACAACATCTCTATGTTATCACCCTTAACGACCTGATCCAGATAAATGAAGCGTGACACTCCAGAAAACATCCCTAGATTATCACCCTTGACGACCTGATACAGACAATTGAAGCGTGACACTCCAGACAACATCTCTATGTTATCACCCTTACGACCTGATCAAGACAAATGAAGCGTGACACTCCAGACAACAACTCTAGATTATCAGCCTACACGACCTGATCAAGACAAATGAAGCGTGACACTCCAGACAACATCTCTATGTTATCACCCTAACGACCTGATCCAGATAAATGAAGCGTGACACTCCAGACAACATCTCTAGATTATTAGCCTACACGATCTGATCCTAAAAGGAGTCTGGAATCGAGTTATTACGTTCGACTCCAGAGAGGACCTTTATTTATGTAACAGAAATGCTCGGAATATTTTCAAGAAATGTTGTAAAGGACCACGGTAAAGAGTTTAAGAGGAATAGAACAGTTCCATACATTTCTATTCCGGCAGACGGCTGGTATGTTAAGTACAGCAAATTTCAATGCTGACAAGATTTTCTGGAATTAGCTGCAATATCGTAATATGCGGCCAAGACCCAACGATGATAAGAAACTTAATGCTTGAATGTCTGAGGAGGGTCTTAATATAGCAATCAAGCCTAGAGGGAGGGCCCGGGGCCTGACGACATAATGAATGAACATATTAGACAAGTTTGTTCTATGCTAAGTCCTTTTTAGTCACATTATTTAACTCTGTGATAAGTCATGTTTTATTTCCAGAAGCCAGGTGTGAGGCAATTATCCCGACCCTTCATAAAATGGGTGATCTTCAAATCCCAAAAAACTATCGTGGTATTTCTTTAGATTTAAGTATTGGTCTAATGTTCATGAAAAACTGGTTGAAGACCAGATTGGTTATAGATGTAGGGCAGGCTGTAACATTGCAGATAACATATTTGTATTACATGTTCTAATTCAAAAGCATATATCAAGATCAAAGGACACACTCTAATACAATCTTACATGGACATGTCAAGTGGACAGGGATATCTCAACCATCTTGGAAGATTTTGGCATGTCAACCTGAGCCTTGTCAATGTTTGACGGCCAAGATCTTTCACGAGGGTCTAGATATCCCTTTCCACTTGACAGACCCATTTTTGATTCATTTTACCACTTAGTTATTGGAAAAAATATGAAATTCTTGTTGCTTGCCAGCTTTTTCACCGCGTCATAATCACAGGAACGTCGTTATGCTTCAAAATTCATGACATCATCGACAATACACGCCGCAGCTACACCGCATGTACAATATTTTGATGACGTGACGTTATTGTCAAGCGCGTGTTAGCTGTCTTACATCCCATGTGTAAAATAGAGTTTTCTCCCATACTTAACAGGGTTATCCCGCGGTTGCTGGGGAATAAATAACTCTGTCTTTTACCGGGGTAGGGAAAAGACAGCTCATACGCGCTAGATGGTGACGTCATCATACAAATGCGGCGACTATTTTTACGCTCAGTGACGTTCTTCACCATTTCTCGTTAAAGTGTGAGAGAAAAAGAATCTTACATGGCTGTCAGGTGGACAGGGATATCTCAACCCTCGTGAAAGATTTTGACCATCAACCCTCGGCAAGCCTCGGGTTGACCAGCCAAAATATTTCACTCGGGTTGAATAATCCCTGTCCACCTGACAGGCCCATGTAAGATTCTATTAATCTTTCCTCTAGCAACCACGGGATATCCCTGTGAAGTAAGGGAGAATATACTGTCGTTTTATAGGTTTTTGGCATTTAATAGTGTCATGCACACACTTTTTAAGTATGTATTACTGAAAAATAGTATAACTTGCAAATTTTTGACGTCATATCATCAATGTAGTCAAAATCAACATCATGTGTGAAAGTAGATAGGTTAAGGTTATCAGAGCATTTCCACTGTACAGTCGGTACCAGGCAAGGCTGTTTGGTAAGTCTTCTGGTTTTTGTATAATTTTAAACGAATTTCATGAGATGCAAAGACATAAAAGATGTATTTGTAAACAGTTGTATAGACAATATTGTATTACTGCTTTATGCTGAAGATATGCTGGTTTATCGACACTGTGGTCGGTTTACAGAGCAAATTGACTGTGTATTTTGAAATAAATTTTTTTTAACTTTACATGTACTATGGGCTATCACTGAATAAAGAGAATTGCTTGATTGTTTTGTCATGGAAAGTACCCTAGGTTGTATAAGGAATTATAAAAGTGTCTAACATTTTGTCACGTAAAGTATCGTGGTTATATAAGGAGTTATGAATACGTTTTGTCATGGATAGTATCCTATGTTACATCAGGAATTGTAAATAAGTCTAACTTGTTGACATAGAAAGAACCATATGTTAAATAAGGAATTATATATTAGTCTTAAATTTTGTCACGGTGAGTATCATATGCTATATAAGAAATAATAAAGTACTTTTTGTCACGCAATATATGAAATAGTACTTTCCGAATCGGATTAAGTGTTGTTAAGAGGAAACAGATACTTCTTGTAATACATTAAAATGAAAATTCGCGATAAACCGTAACGTGGTAGTTCTTTGCTCGCTTCAATTTTTATGAAACATGTGTTGCTTTACTGTGTATTTCAAGCACTTTTGACTGTAAATAATGTTTTAATAAAAAATCAAAGAAATCTGTAGAAAAACTATCACAAAAGAATCACAAACGTACTTTTTTAAATACAAATGGTTTCGCTGCTATTTATATAACTGTATAACATTCACAAGAAACTTTGGTTATTGGTTGATATTAAAAAAGAAAACGATAAATAATAAAAATGTATGTTAGGAGTAGAATATCATTACTAAACGCTAAAGAATGGGACTGGTATGGCCCACTGAAAATGAAGAAAGCTTGAAAGTTATTGGAATTTTGTGAAACAATTTCTTATTTATTGTTCAAATTTTGAACTTGTAATCGATGACAGTGACTCCAGTACAGTCATAGTCGATCCATCACACAGCAGCTGTATTTCTTTTTGTGACGCACCACACCCTAAATCCACAATAACTATTTTATTGTTGAAAGGTTTATTTGGTATTGATCAAGCAATAAAAGTTGACCTAGTGAGCGGATAGGTCACCACGTGGATAATATATCTCAGTGGTTCAGCAAGAGTCAGAAATGGCGACTTCTACTAATATTGGGCGTTTGCAGAAATGATACAATTTATGAGAGTTTGACGTCTAAATGTCGTTGCTTTAACATTTTAAAATTTTTTTTACGATAAATCAATCAATCATTATTTTATTTAAGTGTCACGCATCGCAAACATATACAGCCATTGATAAAATAAATTTACAAGTAATTTTTATGCCCAGATATGTAGGCTTATAAAACACTTATGAAAATGTACATAAAGTTAAAAATCCTCATTGTTATACAAATAAAAACTATGTTAAAAATCACATGTGAAGTACAAAAATAAAATTGCACCATGGTATCATTAAAAATAATTCTTTATATTCTTAAAATTAGCCTTCTTTGTTTCATCATTTGATAGATTGTTTTAAATAATAGAAATTGAAGTTCATTATCACAGAATAAATAAAACATCTTTTCAATTGAAGTGAGCTCATTAAAATTACTGTAACAGTTCGCTGCTTTTTCGAACAGATATAGTCTGATATCGCTATAGACAGGACAGTCACAGAGAATACGAGGTTCATCTCCCACTTTATCTGGACAAAAAGGACATTCACGCTGCTCCACTGGCAATTTCGTGTATCGCCCATGAAAGGAAGCATCTAATTCCTATGCAGGTTGTGGAAAACAACGGTAATATACGTGATGATATTCCAAGTGTCTTAAATAGGTGTAAAATGGATTACTGCGAATTGTATAATGACATCAGTGACAGGGTCTCCAGGAATGAATCTACATCACATGACAACTATTTCATAAAACGCGACACGAGCAGCCTTAATCAGCCTATCCCCAATAAAGAAGTTGTAATGCAGTCTCGCGCGCAAAACAAAAAAAAATATTATAATTCATGAATTGTCTAGTAGGAAAACGTATTGTAGAAAAAAATTCATGTTGTTCATCCAAAATACGTACTCCAAATTTTCTTGCAGGTATCATAAGATAACAGTAAGAGATTTTGAATCCTAAAATTGGTATAGGCAAGTAATTTGTTTCTGTCAGTTCGGATCACATAACCACATTGCAGTAATTCGGATAATAATTTTAATTTTAAAGATGCTCCTCCGTCGATAGAGGATAAAATTTACTCATCATTTGAACAATAATTGGTGTTAAATCGTATATATATATGCCAAAGAAACACAAAAAATATAAAATAATTTATTTTGCTTTTTGTGCATGCGCATTCAGTACTTCATTCTATATAGGACATAAAGCCATGGATTTTTTTGGTATGCAATTACTTATTTTTGATATTTTCATCGTGAATTAAATTAGAAGGTCAAACTTTTCATTGGTGATAATGGTGTAATGAAAGTAAATTTTGTAACTGAAGAATAATACTAATTTGACTGCTTATGATTTTACTAGAAAAACAATACCATTTTTCAGCAGTGGAGCATCTTTAAACGTACTTGTATATATATATAAGTAACAAGACATGATACAGCATATTTTAATACAGCCTATACGCACTACACCTCATTTCAATTTTTTACATAAAATATCACAGTAAGGATGTATCAATAACATTCACAAATTGTTATGTAACATATCACTTGTAACAGATACACAAAAGTAAGAAAGAATAAAAAGAATGTATTATAACACATGCATTAAAGATAGATGATTAAGTTGTAATGTACTAGAAATTATCTATTTATCTTAACACAGACAAAAATGTAATTCCCAGAACAGGTAAACATCTTCAAGAATATGAACAATGTCACATTTTCAAGAATATGAACAATGTCGTCACCCAAGCCAGCTCTCACCTTACTTTCACATTCTATAACAAAAACCTTTATCACATTCCAATACAACAACATGTTGTCTATTCATAGATCAAAGATACAGAAATGCATGTTTTTTATAAATAGTTTTACTTGTATATGAAGACGTCATTCTACCTTACATATTCTCATTCATGCATGCACACAACTGTCATACCACGCGTAACCTACTACCCATACACACAGCACATAAGTACTTTAACTGCATGGAACGGATGCATACATGGATATACCATGTTAGATGATTTACAAGAATGTTCTACCAAAAGCCATACAGGTATTACTCGCTAGCTAACCATCCTTGTTATATAAGTCGACAAAAAGCCATACATGTATTACTTGCTAGCTAACGATCCGTATTATATAAGTCGACCTAAAGTCATACAGGTATTACTTGCTAGCTAACGATCCGTGTTATATAAGTCGACCTAAAGCCATACAGGTATTACTTGCTAGTTAACCATCCGTGTTATATAACTTAACCTAAAGCCATACAGGTAATACTCGTTAGCTAACCATCCGTTGTATATAAGTCGACCAAAAGTCATACAGGTAATACTTGCTAGCTAACCATCCGTGTTATATAAGTCGACGTGAAGCCATACAGGTATTACTTGATAGCTAACCATCCGTTGTAAATAAGTCGACCTAAAGCCATACATGTATTACTTGCTAGCTAACGATCCGTGTTATATAAGTCGACCTAAAGCCATACAGGTATTACTTGCTAGCTAACCATCCGTTGTATATAAGTCGACCTAAAGCCATACAGGTATAACTTGCTAGCTAACCATCCGTTGTATATAAGTCGACCAAAAGTCATACAGGTAATACTTGCTAGCTAAACATCCGTGTTATATAAGTCGACCTAAAGCCATACAGGTAATACTTGCTAGCTAACCATCCGTTGTATATAAGTCGACCTAAAGCCATACAGGTATAACTTGCTAGCTAACCATCCGTTGTATATAAGTCGACCAAAAGTCATACAGGTAATACTTGCTAGCTAACCATCCGTTGCAATAGGTCGACCTACAGCATAAATGTATTACATGCAATCTAACGATCCGTTGTATATAAGTCGACCTAAAGCCATACAGGTATTACTTGATAGCTAACCATCCGTGTTATATAAGTCGACCTAAAGTTATGCAGGTATTACTTGCTTGATAACCATCCGTTGTATATAAGTCGACCTAAAGCCATACATATATTACTTGCTAGCTAAACATCCGTGTTATATAAGTCGACCAAAAGCCATACAGGTATTACTTGCTAGTTAACCATCCGTGTTATATAACTCGACCTAAAGCCATACAGGTATTACTTGCTAGCTAACGATCCGTGTTATATAAGTCGACCTAAAGCCATACAGGTATTACTTGCTAGTTAACGATCCGTGTTATATAAGTCGACCTAAAGCCATACAGGTAATACTTGCTAGCTAACGATCCGTGTTATATAAGTCGACGTAAAGCCATACAGGTAATACTTGCTAACTAACGATCCGTGTTATATAAGTCGACCTAAAGCCATACAGGTAATACTTGCTAGCTAACGATCCGTGTTATATAAGTCGACCTAAAGCCATACAGGTAATACTTGCTAGCTAACGATCCGTGTTATATAAGTCGACGTAAAGCCATACAGGTAATACTTGCTAGCTAACGATGCGTGTTATATAAGTCGACCTAAAGCCATACAGGTAATACTTGCTAGCTAACGATCCGTGTTATATAAGTCGACGTAAAGCCATACAAGTATTACTTGCTAGCTAACGATCCGTGTTATATAAGTCGACCTAAAGCCATACAGGTAATACTTGCTAACTAACGATCCGTGTTATATAAGTCGACCTAAAGCCATACAGGTAATACTTGCTAGCTAACGATCCGTGTTATATAAGTCGACGTAAAGCCATACAGGTAATACTTGCTAGCTAACGATCCGTGTTATATAAGTCGACGTAAAGCCATACAGGTAATACTTGCTAGCTAACGATCCGTGTTATATAAGTCGACCTAAAGCCATACAGGTATTACTTGCTAGTTAACCATCCGTGTTATATAACTCGACCTAAAGCCATACAGGTAATACTTGTTAACTAACGATCCGTGTTATATAACTCGACCTAAAGCCATACAGGTATTACTTGCTAACTAACGATCCGTGTTATATAAGTCGACCTAAAGCCATACAGGTAATACTTGCTAGCTAACCATCCGTGTTATATAAGTCGACCTAAAGCCATACATATATTACTTGCTAGCTAACGATCCATTGTATATAAGTCGACCTAAAGCCCTACAGGTATTACTTGCTAGCTAACCATCCGTGATATATAAGTCGACCTAAAGCCATACAGGTAATACTTGCTAGCAAACCATCCGTGTTATATAAGTCGACCTAAAGCAATACAAGTATTACTTGCTAACTAACAATCCGAGTTATATAAGTCGACCTAAAGCCCTACAGGTATTACTTGCTAGCTAACCATCCGTGATATATAAGTCGACAAAAAGCCATACATGTATTACTTGCTTGCTAACGATCCGTGTTATATAAGTCGACCTACAGTCATACAGGTATTACTTGATAACTAACCGTCCGTTGTATATAAGTTAACCTATAGCCTTACAGTTAATACTCGCTAGCTAACCATCCTTGTTATATAAGTCGACAAAAAGCCATACATGCATTACTTGCTAGCTAACGATCCGTATTATATAAGTCGACCTAAAGCCATACATGTATTACTTGCTAGCTAACGATCCGTATTATATAAGTCGACCTACAGTCATACAGGTATTACTTGATAGCTAACCATCCGTTGTATATAAGTCGACCAATAGTCATACAGGTAATACTTGCTAGCTAAACATCCGTGTTATATAAGTCGACCTAAAGTCATACAGGTATTACTTGATAGCTAACGATCCATTGTATATAAGTCGACCAAAAGTCATACAGGTAATACTTGCTAGCTAACCATCCGTGTAATATAAGTCGACCTAAAGTCATACAGGTATTACTTGATAGCTAACGATCCGTTGTATATAAGTCGACCTTAAGCCCTACATGTATTACTTGATAGCTAACCATCGGGGTTATATAAGTCGACCAAAAGCCCTACAGGTATTACTTGCTAGTTAACCATCCGTGTTATATAAGTCGACCTAAAGCCATACAGGTATTACTTGCTAGCTAACGATCCATTGTAATTACGTCGACCTAAAGCCATACAGGTAATACTTGCTAGCTAACCATCCGTGTTATATAAGTCGACCTAAAGCCATACAAATAATGCTTGCTAGCTAACAATCCGTGTTATATAAGTCGACCTTAAAGCCTTACAGGTATTACTTGCTAGCTAACCATCCTTGTTATATAAGTGTACGTGTCTTTTTGTGTGGCACATAATTTTATTTACGTCTGTTTGACGTAGTTGGCTTATGATTTAAATATCTATTTTTAAACTTGATAGACAATCTCCAGTGGTGAAGTAATATAAGACTCTTTTATATGTGGATATGAAGGATAGGAAGCCTCGGGTTTAACTACATTTTGTGACCCTCGGGTAGAATATCCCTATCCTTCATATCCACTTATGAAAGAGTATTTTTCTTTCATACCTCGACTTTTTATTGTAATTTTACAGCTATAATATCACACCATTTTGAAATAAATTCGAAGAATACCTCGACTGCAAGTCAATATTTTATACATGAAGAATAACGTGATATTTTCAACACAAATTCCGTTGTTTGCATCTTCTTGTGCACAACCAGGCAAGTTTGTGAAAAAAATTGTTAAAATTTTACCGAGGAAATAGTAATTTTGTTGACGCTGTGACGTCACGAGGCTTAATTGCATCGGTAGCCATGCAATGCAGCCTCATGCAACATGAGTGCATTGCCCTAGACCAGCCAGTATTACACCCGTAGGTATGAAAGACATATGAATCATGAATATTACCATTAGCACTAGAATATTTAAACTAATGTAGGTAATCTAGACATCCAGACAAAGAAAACTCACAGAGCGATTTTCTTTTCCCAAATTAATGTTTTGCATATATTTGCAGTTACATGTATATTAATTTCCTTGGCCAAAGATATATTGAGATGTTAATCAGAATGAAGACCATTATCACTACTACTATGTAAACAACAACAATACATATGAAATGAACACACATTTAAGGTATGTTTTATCACATAGCTACAATCACCTATATTTTGAGAAATCTCAACGTCAAAATGTGTTTTGTACCAACGTCCCTGAATCATGACGTCACGTCATTTTTTATAAAGGTCAATCTATGACGTCAAAATGAATTTAGAACCAATGAAAATATCTCCAGGTTAGTACACTAGTGACATATGACGAAGTCATTGGATGCCTTTGGAATTATGCTATAAATATTAACAGAGAAGCAAGAAGGTGAGGTGGGGGTGTTATAATATGTAACTCATTACAGTATGGGCACTGTCACTGTCGTCAATCTTTTCCAAATTGTGTGGATACTTGTGGGGTACAGGAGAACCAAGGACAAGAGATGGTCATAGAAGTAGAAGTTATACACGAACCAAGGCATTATGGTAGAGAGCAGGATTAATAGCAGCACCCTCAGGTAGACTACGACATGGGCATGTACGTCTCTGAAATACACAAATACCAGTTTTAGTTTCTATTGTGAGGATCACGGGAATCTGTTATACATAAAACTGTTGATTTTAAATGCAAAATAATCCATATTATCATTGAAATCATTAATTGACTTTCCTGTGGCGATTACGATTACCGGTAAATAAGTGCATTTGTTGATAAGAGTTTTTGCTCTGAGATAACACGGTTTGATTGTATAAAATAATACAATAAACATGGCCATTTTAAAGTATACCCTTTGTGTTCAAATTTATGTTTAAACTGTACACAGCATGGTTTAATAACAGAAAATTGCAATCCATGTGATATTACATAAAGTATTTTGTAAGTCTGTTTCATGTGTACGTCATATCCAGGTAACACTACTTACTTTAAGGTCCATTTGCGCATGAAGATTGGAAGATACCACATGACATCATAAACAGTTGCGAGGACACAGATCAGTACGATGTATCTACTGACAAAGTAATGAGTACTCGACCATGCTAAGGCATATCTTCCAAATAACCAGTACGGCAGACAAATCGTGGTGGCCACTCTGGAAAACTGAAAAAAAACTTTAACGATTACCATCATATCTTCCAAATAACCAGTACTGCTGACAAATCGTGCTGACTACTCTGGAAAACTGACAAAAGTTTTCGATTGGCATGATAGTTTTTTGCAACATTACAATTGTATTCTATTCATATTGCAACATTCGTATGCATACATTTTTTTATTATTGTTTGCCAAAATCAATGTGGAATTTAATGTTACGCATATTTTGTTTTTTTTGGTTTTTCCGTTATTTTTGTTTGTTCGTTTGGGTTTTTCATAACATATCTTACATACCGAAACTAATGAAACTTAGTGCGGTCACACAACTCAGACTGTAACCTAACTACATGCCCTGACGAATATGCCACATAAAACAAAACAATTACAACTATGACGGAATGTGGCTTCTTCGATAAAGGCAGATTCCGCACATTCCACACGACATAAATCTATGCAAAAGCGGATTTTTTAATTTTTGGTTACAAGTACATCACTTGATACAAAGAATCACTAATCACAAGTTTAGATTATATAATTTTCTCATAAGCATGATTGATAATTTATAATGTAGATGTATGATGCTACTTACAGCAGTTGCGTGTGTCATTCCCTGGTTAGTAAACTCTGGACAAGCGTAGTTCATGAACGGCAGATAGACAGTGGTGTATTCAAACAGGTAGAGGTATGCTATGGTGACACGAGGGCAAAGCTTGAAGCCGAAGAACATGACAAGTGTGAAGAAAGGATACTTCGACTGAAAATGGAAGAAAAATTTGCACATTTAAAACTTGTTTGTGTTTCATTAGAACCTCAGCCTATGAACACTTATATTATCAAACATTGTTGAAGTACTTTCGGACCGCGGTTTCCAGATGGCATGGTGTACCGGCATATTGCTATAAGCCCTTCAACACTGTTTAGCAAGTTCGAAACCCGTGCGGGATAGTTATGTAGTTATCACGTAACACCTATTTCTCAAAGTTTCCAGGCTTTCCTTAAATAACCCTGGTTATTCCCAATGTTAACCAACAAAAGCTAATTAAATCAAACGTTGTTGACAGCCAAGGAAAATTTTCATTTCCTTCTTGAGCTGAAAATAACATAATAAGTGTGAATAAAGGATACCAGAGACATTCGTATGCCTTTATCATAACATGACTACATACCTTATACTCCCACAGATCTTTAGGTGGCTTGTTTCCTGTAGACGCTAGTACAGCTATTTCACTGAGAAATACTCGTCTCTGTAACTCATCAGTCAGGTGAAGTGTATGTATTACATCAGACTCCTTCATCACTAACAACATTCTGCCGTCTGCAATAGACACGGGTATAGGAGTCTCCAACACGACATAGATACATATTAATCATAGGTCTGGTGTAATTGATAGGCTAGTTCCGTATAAGGCGTTATGTTGCTGCAACAATATAGGCCGTCAGAAGTATTTAGCAAATATATCGATACTGAATGAAGAAAACAAGTAATAGAACAACTTTCAACACTTTTTTTATCACATTATCCGCCTGATATCCAGTGATTTCACCCGTGTAATATTTTCTACGCATGTCACTAGTGTAATATGACCTTGAGCGATATTCTTTAGCTGGAAATTCATTGTGACGTCAGACATAAATAATAAAATAACGTCAGGATAACGAGGACGGCGGGACAAAATTGCAGTCTGTGCTGGATTTTCGGAAAACATTTCGACGTGAAATTCTTTATTATGCAGGTTTTTGTAGTTATGTGATAAAAAGTATCTTAAATTTGTGTTAATTTCATATGAGATTTTATGAAACTCGTCTCGAGGTTTTAATTTTTGCTCGCCAAGGCTCGCAACATTCTTCTTAGACTTGTTTCATACAATCTCATATGAAATGAACACTCATATAAGATCCTATATATAACCAGGGATCTTACCAATGAAATTTTTATATTAGATAATTCTTAATCGTTTCGTTTTTCATAAATTATCTGATCTTAAAAGGCGCACAATTTTACATATACAATTGTATTCCTAAAAAAATAATTCTTTCACTTTGTCATTTTTTACAGAATTCAGATATTTAAACAACGAAAATCTACAAAATCGTCAGATCAGATAAAATTTTTTATCTGAGACGTGTAACAAGAGAAAACAACCATACGTCCAAAAATAGTAAGCGTTGTCTGTTTTGTCAAAAACAGCTTAAGTACAAAGATATGTCATTTTCTGGGTTAAGTCTTAACTTATTTGGCGCGAATAAAATGTCATCTAGCATAATGTTAGTTATGAATGGCGAACATGTCTGATTAAGGTGACTGTACCAATGCCGTTGTTTCTGATCGTGTCGGAGTAACGCTCTGCCCACGAACCAAGCTGACCCATCCACTGTATGACGTCATCAGTGTTCCATTCCTTCACTGGTGTGTCGATGAGGTTCCTCTGGCCGAGATTCCTAATATAGGCAAGGATACAGATGACCTATCAATAGACAGGTGTGAAACGAACCGTAAATAAAAATAAGAAATGCCTGCAGATAAGTGGGATTGATTTATTAGCACAAGATAAAAACAATAAATTGTGCATTTGAAAGACAATAGCGGCCATTATCATTGTGGATATACAGGATTTCATTATATATCATCATGTAAAATAACACTGAATGAAAATCTAAAGTAGAATATTCCCCATTCTTCATTCGTAGAAAACGACGACGACTGCCTTCTGACAGATATTTTAATGCCCCTCTTTTTTTCATTTTGATACAATACAACAAAAAGAAAGTGATGTCAGATTTATCTCACTGATTGGTTCACTTGAAAACACACGATGATAT
Organism: Argopecten irradians; assembly: GCF_041381155.1. Classification (NCBI taxonomy): domain Eukaryota; kingdom Metazoa; phylum Mollusca; class Bivalvia; order Pectinida; family Pectinidae; genus Argopecten; species Argopecten irradians. The sequence goes on along the minus strand of NC_091135.1, from coordinate 68,742,071 downwards.
TGTAGTTGCAAACTGGAGCCCCGTACGTAGCCCTATATCGTTTAACATCAGCCAAGGTAAACGAACCTTGGTCGTCTAGGTGATCAGCGGGGAATCACCAACTTTCGTGTTAATTGACCATAACTTACACTGATACACCATTACATATCGTGAAATAACCTTTTAAAGATTCGTATGATAAACCGATGACATGTGAGATCTACAACACCGTATAATCAGTTATCTTAACGATACTAACCAGGACTCCTATGGCGATTCCCGTGGAGAAATACTTGCATCTTGCGTCATTGTTTTGTTCGAGGGTACCGCGGCCTGCTTGGACGCCATTTTGCAACATAAGCATTATTTCACGACGAGCAGCATCACTTGTCATAGTATCAAACATTGCAATTAGACGTCGATTCTCGTCTGTTTTCACCTCTCGTATCCTTTGTGCTAGCTTTTGAGAGTAGGCATTCTCCAACATATTTCTATAAACAGAAATTTGTGACTGATCGATCAAAAATTATATTTTGAATTTAATGTAGATTATAAAGCAAATGTCTAATGAATGGTTATTAGTTACATCTTTAGTTCCCCCTGACTTGAGCCAATCACAAATGTTATGAACCAAAACTCAAAATGACATAGTATTTACGTCTATGATTTGTATCGTGATATTGGAAGTGGTATTGAATGATATATAAACTCGTATATCTTGAGACAAGTGAATGTCAACTAACATTGCCTGAAACAAATGTAATTATTCGCATAACAAGAATTTTAGTAAATGATAGCAAAGGCAATGAATGTATGGACCATTACATGGTGATAATGAAAGTCAATTAAACGCTTGATATATTGTTCAGCAAAGAACACAAATAGTGTAAACAAATTTATATCAAAGGTAAAATTACAGTCGTAAAAATACCAAATTCTACTGACAGCAAACAAGGAGTGTGACAGGTCATAGAAGACTTTAAATGGCCCGTCTACCTGATAAGGATGTTAACTTTTGGTGAGCCCCGCCATTCCACTTTACAGTTAGGACATAATCGTTTACCACTGGAGACAGTCCACTGGGCCAGACAATGTCTACAAAACGTGTGACCACAAACCAGTGTGGTGGGCTCAACCAGCAGCTCAAAGCAGATTCCACACTGCGCATCCCCATGTTCCTCTGTCAACATAGCAGGGCTTTATCCTGAAAACCAGTCATTACTTGATTGAATAGTTTAGTCTAGGGTCATACGGAGAAACTGCGGTACCCAAATCCCTAAACACTATAAGTAAGTTACTTTGAATTAGTGATTAATGTTTAATCATTATTGTCTAAAATTAAAAATGACAATTCGTAAATCAAACACAAAATGGAAACCATATATGTATAAATCCACGCAATCTTTATTTATAATCACCACTTAACCCGACACGAATGGTTGACTGTGTTGACTATACACACGTAACCAATACCATGTATTGTGTTCACAGTGGAATTCCTCACTGTGGCAGTATTCCAATAAATTTACAGAATGTAGACAATTTTACCTGAGACGCCTTCACCTTAATATGGACAGTGACACCAATCAAGTATATCAAAGTCTGACCTAAAATTTTAAGCAATAAATATTTCTGGTTGGTTTATCATACTTGAGTCACTCCAATAGATACATTCCAATAATTCCCATTCATTGTTGTAATTATTACCTTCCGAAATGGGCCTTAGTTAATTATATTTATAAAGTTAGATTATATATCAGTACCTTACTTATTGCATGATATGTCTAACTAGTTCGATGCGACCATACTTTACACCAGAGTGCTGATTGTTTTACATTTAGTCTTTGTGATGGTTATAAGGAGCTATCCCCAGGTGTGATATATCGAATACAGTACATGCATACGTCTTACTCCCTGAAGATATATGTTATTATTGTTTAGTAACAGGTGAGTGACATTTACGAGGATTCATGGCTGATCAGAAATGTAAACAGGGTAGTGTCGTAACAAACTTAAACGCCAATATACTGTAGCATAAGTATGTATAACTGACTTGTTAATGTAACAAACTTCTACAGTGTTTCTGATCAGACATTTTCTTAGGCTGGGGAACATAGAGTGGTCCCATGTGATACAAACCAATAGTTTCCAGAGTACAACGCTAATAATAGAGATACACTCGCATATACAGAATATCAACTGAAGACATAAGAATATGAGCCTTGAACTATACCTTATATACAGGTAAGACATATTAGATAATACTCACATTTACTGCCGCTTTACTTATGTTATAAGGACGTGTATTTTACGTATTTGTAAGCCAAACCGAAAGTAGGGATTTTCAGGGTTTTTTTCTTTCGTCATGTTTATAGTAGTCAGTGACGGGTTGTTTTATTATCGGGTATGTATTCGTTCCGGTTGAGTGCTTTGACTAATGGGTGAGGTAGTGTGTGTGTATATACAGAAACATATATACATAGAAATTGACAACTTCGTCATTTTTACGATAGGCAGATGTACCTCTGTATGTCCCTAAAGGGGCTTTTAGATAAACTCTTAAATAGTTAAAACAGCAGAATAACTTTGATATGTTATAAAAGTTAAGTAATTTTCAGATGGTTTGAGTACAATTTTTGAAAGAAAAAAAATAATATTTCAACTTATATATTGATAAAACAAAATGCACTTAGGTTTTGAATGCCTGATTTTCGAAAAAATAGGTAAAAATGCTCATTTTCATTTTTTCAAAAATCATATTAAATAACATCAATTTGGAAAACTGATCACATCAAATCATGATATAATGTTTAAAGTTCGTGTTGATGCAAAAATATCATGTTTAAAAGAATACGCTTAAAAGTAGTTAGCCAAGGGGAAATGCCTTTAAACTGGAGGTCCCTCTGCCTGTCAACATAGACAACATTGTTGTAAATATGTTTTTGGTATTTACACCACCACTCTACGTGTTGTCAATGGTACAATGTATTTTATGAAATTCGCTGGGTATCATCAAAACTCCTTACTACGTGTTATAACCGACAGTGCGTGATCTTATGTGAATGTGCAATGCCTAAGTAAGTGGCTATTTGGTTGCTTCAATTGTTATTATATCTGTTTAGAATACTTGGATACTACAAACATATCAAATGTAGCAGGATTGGACTGGATCGATCATCGGTGACCAGGTAGCTCAGTCGGTAGAGCACTCGGTTAGTATTCGGAGGGTTCCGGGTTCGAATCCCGGTCTGGCCGCTACATTTTCTCTTCTCCTGTTACAGAATTGGCGCTGAACTTAATAAATCACCGTGGTGGTGTTTGGAAGGGTCTCGTATGTCCTCGAGGGCGAAGACTTCGAGAAAGGAGGGAGGAGTGTAGCGGGATTAAACTGGGTCGATTATCGGTGACCAGGTAGCTGAGTCGGTAGAGAACTCGGCTAGTGTTCGGATTGTCCCAGGTTCCAATCCCGGTCTGGCCGCTACATTTTCTCTCCTGTCACAAAAAAGTCTGTATCAACCATTACCTAGGTATATTGTCTAGTGGTCAAAAATCGGACGTATTGATCAGGTATGGTGTATTGTGGTCAAATATCGGATGTATTGATCACGTATGATGTCTAGTGGTCAAATATTGGATGTATTGACCAGGTATGGTGTCTAGTGGTCAAATATCGGACGTATTAACCAGTTATAATGTCTAGCGGTCAAATATCGGATGAATTGACGAGATATGGTGTCTAGTGGTCAAATATCGGACGTATTGATCAGGTATGGTGTCTTGTGGTCAAATATTGGATGTATTGACCAGGTATGGTGTCTAGTGGTCAAATATCGGACGTATTAACCAGTTATAATGTCTAGCGGTCAAATATCGGATGAATTGACGAGATATGGTGTCTAGTGGTCAAATATCGGACGTATTGATCAGGTATGGTGTCTTGTGGGCAAATATCGTATATATTGATCACGTATGATGTCTAGTGGTCAAATATTGGATGTATTGACGAGATATGGTGTCTAGTGGTCAAATATCGGACGTATTGATCAGGTATGGTGTCTTGTGGTCAAATATCGGACGTTTTGATCACGTATGGTGTCTTGTTGTAAAATATCAGATGTATGGATCAGATATGATGTCTTATGGTCAAATATCGGACGTATTGACCAGGTATGGTGTCTAGTGGTCAAATATCGGACGTATTGATCAGGTATGGTGTCTAGTGGTCAAATATCGGACGTTTTGATCACGTATGGTGTCTTGTTGTAAAATATCAGATGTATGGATCAGATATGATGTCTTATGGTCAAATATCGGACGTATTGACCAGGTATGGTGTCTGGTGGTCAAATATCGGACGTATTGACCAGGTATGTTGTCTGGTGGTCAAATATCGGACATATTGATCGGGTATGATGTCTTATGGTCAAATATCGGACGTATTGACCAGGTATGATGTCTTGTGGTCAAATATCGGACGTATTGACCAGGTATTGTGTTTAGTGGTCAAATATCGGATCAGAGATCAGTTGAATGATTGAAGCTGAATAGAGCCAGAACACGAGTCGTGTTAATGTCAAACCATTTAGAAGATTTTCCATAGACCAAACCTATAAAGTTTTGAAATGCAATATTAACCTTAAGTTTAAGCCTTAACTTTTTTTACCTTAACTAAAGTCTTGGTTCCCATCAACTAGAAGATAGAACAAACGCGGTTCTTTCATTTCAAACTCAAATTCTCCAATTTTATATCCTTGTTACCAAGGATTTTTCCTGTCAGAAAACGCCTTTATTTAGGGAATTACTAACTAGCCAAACCAGTGTCCTGGATCACTTCTATCCTCGACTAAATCTTTGTTTTTTATTAAAAGAATCATGTGTGGAAACACATTGAAGGGGAACGGATTCTAGCGCTATCTTATTATGATATTGCAAAAAATATGACTCTTTTATACATTTAGCACCAAATGTGATTAGAATTGACCTCGCCTTGGTTGTGGTTTTGTATCACTTCAGTAATGCCAATTATCATTTCGGAACATACATAATTTGTTTCAATGAATTGTTTATTTACATATATCCTTGTTTTGCCCAATTTTCTTTTTAGCATTTTTGACGACAAAATTGTAAAAGAAATAAAAGTACGGATGACATTAGAGTTCTGGTATCGCACCTGATTTTAGGAATCAACAGATGTCTTCTTTTTATTACAGAAGAGGAAAACACCAAATGTAGGAAATAAAAAAAGTTTATTAGACATAATTGAATGTAAACTAACAAATAGTATCATTACTGTCTGGTAGACGTGCACACTACACACGGAGAAAGTCACGTCTCTTCTCAATCACATACCACCATAATTAATATTGGTGAAATAATAAAGAAAATTACAAACAAGTCATCCAACGAAATTCTAAAAAATAATCAAACTATTTCTTAGCTTACGATACGATATACATATAATGATCTCTAGTATAAATCCATTTCACACTCTCTATACTGTATAGATACATACAAATTATTAAAAACAATACATTATCAAGATAACATACGAAAACGTTCAATCTAGGGTACAACCATAACAAAAAAATGTTATAAACGATTTTAAACAACTCTTCTGTTGTCTGTCTCAACAATGCATTAAAAACTAATTAACAATAGCATGTTAGTAATTGAGTTGGATGACACTACAATGACATAACCATTAATAAAGTGTAAAACAGGGTGACATATAAGCCTATGGTATATATCTTAGTGATACAGGAGGTATCATACCCCCATTTAAAACTGTTTTCACTTTTCATTACAATATCAAGCCAAATAAGATGGTATATTTATAATGCTATCATCAATTGTTGTAATACCATAGTAAACAGCTAGAATTTAACTAAAATAAAACATCACGACATAATTGATAACATCATCGGAATCAATACTATAATATGTTGGTTTTGGTTTATTCGAACAAAGTGACCAAAATTATTGTGTATTCCAGAACACAGGTACCGAAACAAACAATAAACTGTTTAAAATACAACCTACGTACACTTAATCCCAAACTGTCCAGTCGGAGAGACCGCAGAGAGGAAGTTGTTGGAAGTTTCTCGAACTGGACACACATACTTAAGTCATCCCTATCTATTCAGAGGGGATGCTCCTCCTACATGCTATGTTTGTGATTCTCTTCTCACAGTGCACTGTATTGATTTTAAACACATATGAGATAAGTATATTTTGCTCTAAATCGTGAAACATAGCTCTAAATCGTGAAACATAATCATATTTTAAATAAAACCAAAGAAATCGGCATTTGAAAAAATACAAACGTTTCCCAATCTTATCATGGTATCAACGCAACATTTTATCGTTTCAACAACATTGTGCCCGAGTTTTCTCATGGGTTTTAGCCAAAGTTATTTTATTCCATACACTCCTTTTATAACATCAACATTTACAATCTGTGTTTTAGTTCTTACTTGCGTTTTTCTGATCTTTTAGATGCAATCATTTTTTACATTCTGTCTGGATCATTGATATTAGTTTAGCCCTAAATGATCTTAGTTGTCGATGGGCTGTAAAACTCAAACAAACGTATTATTGTGGTAATCATCAGCATTCCGACCCTAAAACTACAACTGTTGTGAATATTCAGATGAACTGTGACTTAATGGTAGAGAACCCATAATGTGTTTTCTTATATCCCTATAACAGTTTGAACAAGCATTCAGTTATTGACTGATGTCCATATGACATCATTTCCTAAATTTTTTGAAATATGAGCCGTTCTGAGATCAATGCATTAAGGTCGGTACATGTTTGCTGGTTTGACATATCCTCTCCACAGTTTATAGGTATCCACGCAGCCTCTACTGACAAGTGACACGACGTGATCATAAAACAAAAAGGTGTAAAAAAAACCATGGCAGTACAGACGATGCGGCAAACAGGATCATTTCTCCAAACAGAATCAGCAGCTTTTCTTTAATCAACCTAGTAGGGAGAAACAAAAGACAATTATACACAACTGGTTATGACTTTTACACAACCTTCCATACTGTGCTTACCACTATGATATAGAACGACAGCTGTAGATTCTGTCCTCATTAAGAGTACTCATTCTTCTGTTCTTGACACTTGGCGTTAGATGATTTTAAATGACTAAATCATATTTAGTATAATGTGTCCGGATGGGGCGGCCTGCTGGCTATCGTTGGTGGTATATTTCAGTATATATAGTGGACAGAATTCTACTATCACAAAGAGACACAATGTGAATATAACACAGTCATCTAAAACGAAAAGATTTCTAAAGTAATATAATGAGATAGACACGTTATAAAGCTAGTAGATTAATGATCCGAAATAAAGAGCCAAAATCATTTCTATGGAATTGATATTCAGCCACTATAGGGCCTTGTTCAGTCCAAATAACAGTTACACAGCGTGTCGTCTACATGTTTGTTTAGATCACTAGATGCAACAGTAATATAGCACAGTCACCTAAAACGCAGATTAAATTTAAACAGTTTTTTGAACACAAAACTACTTGTTCTACACTCTAATCCGTGTTTTGATCGACCCTATAACTCCGAAGACTACAGACAAATTTGATAATGCATATTTGCGCGTTTTGACTATTTGTCTGTAGTCATTTTTCTAATTATAACATAATAAAACGGGCCAGAATGATATCTACCGCTTATGTGTACATTTGTAAGTATTTCTAATATGAAGTGTTCCGTTTGAATTATATTTGAAATCGTTAGTACACAACGAGAAGGGACAGCCTACGGCACTGCTGATGTTTGGTGACGTCACTATAGAAAGACAATAAGACTTACATCGCAAAGGAAGGGTTGATAACCATCATATACAAACGTAGTATTCCGCCTCATATATTTATTGTGACAGAGTTCAAAAACTATCCTGATATGTTATATAGTGCATTGCACAGCAACTACCAGTCTTGGGGTATCAATAAATTCATCCAACACCCCGCTGACTGAGAGTGGAATAGGCCAAATGTGGTCGAATAAAAAAACCAATCTTAATTGCGAAAAAACATACATTTCTATATCCCAAAAAGAAGTAATACCCAAATGTTTTAAATTGGAAATATTGGATATTAAACCTTTCCTGAAAACTTACCCTTTTGACATTGACTTGGTACAAACTAACCATATCCACGTCATTTCCTGAAGGCTATTGGCAACACAAGCGAGCAGAATGTAACAACTTATGTAGTAGTGGGTAGAAAACCACGTACTTTTATAGATATACTGTCCTACCAGCCAGTACGGCGTAAACAAGGTGTAAGTCAACCTGGAATACTAATGAGAAATAGGAAGTTACAATCTACCATAGCATTACATTACATTGTATTATGTAGATAAGAATTGAATAATGACTGGACTTAAATGCATGTGTCATATCATTACTAACTGTATGAAAACAAGTGTAAATGGGTAAACAGATAAGTCTCAACAGAGTCATTCTAGTATATCAAAAAATATGCTTACAAATTATATTGTTGCAACAAGTGGTCATATCTTCAGTGTTTTGTGACAGCTTTTATTACCAGTGCGAACCAGATTTGTATGTATCATGGCTAACACACTACCCCTAGGGCGATCAGTGACTTCTCACTCTTAACCAATTGTTTGTTGCGTTGTATGAGAATGATGCAACACTTTATGTCATTCTAACGTGGTGTGTGATTGGTTGGCTTTCTAGGGAATCCTCCTGTCCATATGATACTTTCAAATGTGCTAAGTCACCAGGAGATAACGATTAGCCCTCGAAATCTCTCTTAAACTCATTTGTATTCAATTCGTGTGCTTATTTTGTTGGTGGTTTTGGCTTCATGGTCTATGAACAGTCAGCCAATCCTGTGTGTTAACAATAGGTAACAGAGTACGTGACGTAATACACATCCACCAAGACTCATTTCAAAGGCAATACGATATCGCTATGCAATATAACAAGCATATGTTATACAGACAAAGGTTGAATATCCAAACTATTCGTCACAGTAACGTGACGTTTGTGGACGACATAAGTGTTAATCAAAGCACTGATTGACTTTGTATTGTAGGAAACAGATAATTATGTTAACGCAGGAATGACAGCTAGTCTTACTTACACTTATATATTCACCCATTTCTGTCTCGGGAAAATCTGGGTAAGCATACTTCATGAAGGGGGAAAAGATTGCATCATACTCAAAGAGGTAAAGGTAGACAATCGTCATCCGAGGGTAGTAAAACCCAAACAACAGGAACAGTACGTAGTAAGGATACACCGACTGAAATATGATATTGGTCTTTAATGACGTATTCACTAACTAAACATAACATTGGTCTTTAATGACGTATTCACTATCTAAACAAAATATTGTTTTTTTTAATCTAATATTCACTAACTAAACATAATATTGGTCTTTAATGACGTATTCACTTACTAAACATAACATTGGTCTTTTAATGAAACATTCACTAACTAAACATAAGACTGGTACTAAATGTAGTAAGATAAAAACAAAATGTAAAGTTTACTTATGTTTTTGTCCTTGTGTAATGACTCATGACTGCCTCTCTTACCTTAAACTCCCAGAGATTTACTGGTTGTTTCTTTCCCGTGGATGCCGGGAGGCTGAAGTTGGTTCCGAGTTCGAGTTCGAGTTCCGAGTTCAGTTATCCGAGTTTAAGCTAAACGGAACTCGGAACCGGTTTTCTGTTGTGTTTTTTTTCATGTATAATTTGTGATAGAGCTAGTTTAAATACGTTTTCAAATAACATCTATTTCCGTTTAAGTAAAACGGAACTCGGAACCAGTTCCGAGTTCCGTTTAAGGAAATTCTCTATCTTTTTAGATAAAAGTTGTCAATGTGCTTTGGACATATTAGAAATGTTGCCTGTTGGCTTTTTTAATGGATTAATATTGGTAAATCCTCTTTAATTTAGTTTTCGATCGACTTCCATTTCCCAGTTCCGTTTAAGGAAATTTTCTATCATTTTGGATAAAATCATTCTATATGCCTAAGACATATGAGAAATGTTGCCAGTTGTCTTTTTTCATGGGTAACTAGTGATGGATCTACTTTAATTCAGTTTTTGATCAACTCCTATCTCCCAGTTCCGTTTAAGTAAAACGGAACTCGGAACCAGTTCTGAGTTCCGTTTAGGGAAATTTTCCATCTATTTAGATGAAATCATTCTATATGCCTAAGACATATGAGAAATGTTGCCAGTTGTCTTTTTTCATGGGTTACTAGTGATGAATCCACTTTAATTCAGTTTTCGATCAACTCCCATTTCCGAGTTCCGTTTAAGTAAAACGGAACTCGGAACCAGTTCCGAGTTCCGTTTAAGGAAATTTTCTATCTATTTAGATAAAATCATTCTATATGCCTAAGACATATAAGAAATGTTGCCAGTGGTCTTTTTTCATGGGTTACTAGTGATGAATCCACTTTAATTCAGTTTTCGATCAACTCCCATTTCCGAGTTCCGTTTAAGTAAAACGGAACTCGGAACCAGTTCCGAGTTCCGTTTAAGGAAATTTTCTATCATTTTGGATAAAATCATTCTATATGCCTAAGACATATGAGAAATGTTGCCAGTTGTCTTTTTTCATGGGTTACTAGTGATGAATCCACTTTAATTCAGTTTTCGATCAACTCCCATTTCCGAGTTCCGTTTAAGTAAAACGGAACTCGGAACCAGTTCCGAGTTCCGTTTAAGGAAATTTTCTATTTATTTAGATAAAATCATTCTATATGCCTAAGACATATGAGAAATGTTGCCAGTTGTCTTTTTTAATGGGTTACTAGTGATGAATTCACTTTAATTCAGTTTTCGATCAACTCCCATTTCCGAGTTCCGTTTAAGGAAATTTTCTATCATTTTAGATAAAATCATTCTATATGCCTAAGACATATGAGAAATGTTGCCAGTTGTCTTTTTTCATGGGTTACTAGTGATGAATCCACTTTAATTCAGTTTTCGATCAACTCCCATTTCCGAGTTCCGTTTAAGTAAAACGGAACTCGGAACCAGTTCCGAGTTCCGTTTAAGGAAATTTTCTATTTATTTAGATAAAATCATTCTATATGCCTAAGACATATGAGAAATGTTGCCAGTTGTCTTTTTTCATGGGTTACTAGTGATGAATTCACTTTAATTCAGTTTTCGATCAACTCCCATTTCCGAGTTCCGTTTAAGTAAAACGGAACTCGGAACCAGTTCCGAGTTCTGTTAAAGGAAATTTTCTATCATTTTGGATAAATCATTCTATATGCCTAAAACTTATGAGAAATGTTGCCAGTTGTCTTTTTTCATGGGTTACTAGTGATGAATCTACTTTAATTCAGTTTTCGGTCAACTCCTATCTCCCAGTTCGGAACTCGGAACCAGTTCCGAGTTCCGTTTAGGGAAATTTTCCATCTATTTAGATGAAATCATTCTATATGCCTAAGACCTATGAGAAATGTTGCCAGTTGTCTTTTTTCATGGGTTACTAGTGATGGATCTACTTTAATTCAGTTTTTGATCAACTCCTATCTCCCAGTTCCGTTTAAGTAAAACGGAACTCGGAACCAGTTCTGAGTTCCGTTTAGGGAAATTTTCCATCTATTTAGATGAAATCATTCTATATGCCAAAGACATATGAGAAATGTTGCCAGTTGTCTTTTTTCATGGGTTACTAGTGATGAATTCACTTTAATTCAGTTTTCGATCAACTCCCATTTCCGAGTTCCGTTTAAGTAAAACGGAACTCGGAACCAGTTCCGAGTTCCGTTTAAGGTAATTTTCTATCTATTTAGATAAAATCATTCTATATGCCTAAGACATATAAGAAATTTTCTATCATTTTAGATAAAAGCAGTCAATGTGCTTGGGACATTATAGAAATGTTGCCTGTTCCGAGTTACGTTGAAGAATTTTTTAATGAATAGACTACGAACCAGACCTGAGTTCCGTTTAGGCCGATGTTGGCGTAGACATTGCTGTTAAAGACTGAATATCCTGATGCTTATAATCGCATCGCAATACGGGTGCCTTTTAGTAATCAGGTTGTCCGTCTGCCTGTCGATCGGTCCGTCGGTCTGTATGGTTGTCTGTCCGCCTGTCCGTCCGGCTGTCTCTCTTTTTGTTACCACTATTTATCAAAAGACAAGGAACTGTTTCAAATTTCATTTGTAGGTTACCCCGGCGCCCATGTTTTGTATACTGCATTTTGGGACCAATTGGTCAACATGATGGCCGATAAGCATATATTTAGGATTTTGATAGTTGAAAATTGTTACCCTTTTATCTTAGAAAGTACCAACTGGATCGGTCTCAAATTTTATAGGTAGATTTCCCTTAGGATCTTGTTGTGCATATGACGTTTTTGGATAGATCTATTAAAACAATGGCTCTGAAGGACATTAGTTGTCGATGGGCCATAAAACTCGTTCAAGCAAATTCATCAAGATGGCCAAGAGGCAGCCATCTTGTATTTTGATATTTACAGTTTAAAAAAAAAAGAAAAGATCTCTTTTTCAATTGTCAGAAATATATCCTACTTTGGTAGGCGCCGATAATTCTCTGGGACCTTTTGTACTATACTGTCATCAATCTTTTTCGAGTGATAGCTTCAATTGTATATTCCATTTTCTAATCGTAATGTAGATTGAGCGGGGCCTTTTCTGATATGTCAGTGTTTTAGTTTTTTTACAGGAATCGTCTTCTGAACCTTCAATAACATAAAGTCACAGTAAAATTCTATATACCGTCGATTTCTTAAACGGAGCCAAAAACGAGGTCCCCGTTCCGTTTTAGATTACATGTATATCAAAAATAGGAACCAGACCTGAGTTCCTTTTAACCCCACGCTTGCAAATTCCATGTTAAAGCTGACGATGCAAGTTAAAATATATATATTTGAGATTTAAAACAATTTTTTTTTCAAATATCGTTTCTGAGACAACCCTTTGCGTTTCTAAGGACGGGCAGTCGCCATTTTGTATTAACTCTGCTTGGATAGAAAACGCCTACCGGCCCCTAAATAAAGCGCATGGATCGACACACTTGCGCTCTATCATGTACATATAGACCTAGCAGTTGTCCACTGTGTATCACCTACTAATACGTAAAAAACCACTAACCTGTAAATCTGTGTAGGGCTTATTTTAGCAAGAATACATGTCAAATCCTCTAAGTTGTCATTTAGATGCTTGTCATAACCTAAATACAATCCCTGGATTGCAGCTCCACAGACGTCATCAGCCAGGTCCACCTTTCCTTGAACGTTTCGACTTTGAACGTCCCCAAGATGGCGAGTCGACAAAGGTTGGCCAAATCACTGCCCGTCTGTGGATAGTGTCCAGCTCATGTGTTGTCGTCTCCACCACAGCCAGCTGGACGACTTCTCTGCTGTTCTTGACAGTCGGTCCACTGCTGATTTTCTGTCTCTGCCCTTCACACCCAGTGCTGCAAACATGCTTCATGTGGAATGTGCAGGTAATCCTCTGCATCCTATCTCCACCCTAGGGCCCCGATGTCTCCTACACATTCTTCATACTTCCCCTTCTTTCGCTCAAATGCCTCCTCACATCTTTCTTCCCATGGAACTGTCAATTCCACAGTGACCATTTTCTTTCCCTGCGTTGACCATATGAGGATATCTGGACGCAGATTGGTCTGGATGATTTCGGGGGATACCAGTCTTCTGTCTAGATCGACCCTCATCTCCCAGTTCTGTGCGCCGTCAAGGATACCCCCCTGGTGAACAGTTGAAGAAGTGTGTCCTCCCTTCCCGCCTTGTACAAAGTTGATGAATGTACAACCCTTAACAGGCTTCCGCTTCTAATCCTCTCCCTCTCCAGGATGTCAGCCAGTTCATTTAGCACCTTGTCATGGCGCCATCTGTAGCGTCCTTGCGTAAGGGCGACATTGTATCCTGATAGTACAAGCGCAAGGTTCCCTGGTCGGTTGCACAATGGACAGTCTGGAGTCTCAGTCAAGCCCCACCTATGAAGGTTAGTAGGCGAGGGAAGCAGGTCGTAAACTGACCTCAGCAGGAACTGGATTCGGCAAGGTTCCATAAACCAGATGTCCGACCAAGACAGTCTTCTGTCTTTAGTTCCCCACCTCGTCCATGCTCCCTGGGCTCCCAATATCCACCACTTTGGCCTTCCTGATTTCCTCCACCCTTTTCCTGATGTTGTCCTGTACCATCTTCCTCTTGCCGGCTTTTTCTGATGTCCCCCAGCGCTGCACATGACTTGTAACCAGACCCTGGCATCATACGCACGTTGTACCAACGATACCTTGATATCTCAGGCGGCTCTCAGCTGCCTCTACTGCGTTGCTTGCAGACCATTTTCCTCTCCGTTCTCGTCTCTATGCCCGCGAATCTGATGTTATCGTCTTTTGAGTGCCTCACAGGCATCACCTGTCTTGCCTTAATCACCATGAACTCCTCAACCAGTGATGAAATTGGGATCTGTAGTTTGGCTGATGAGCTGTACAGGCCAACGCTCGTAAAGCTTGTGGGTACTGCTAGCCATCTTCGCAAGAACTTGCTGATGGTTCTTTCCAGTGCCTCTACTGTCGTTGTTGTAACCTCATATTATGTGCGCGGCCACGTCAGACGAATGCTAGGAGCCACGGAACCAGACCTGAGTTCCTTTTAACCCCATGCTTGCAAATTCCATGTTAAAGCTGACGATGCAAGTTTAAAAAAATATACATTTGAGATTTAAAACAATATTTTTTTTTTCAAATATCGTTTCTGAGATAACCCTTTGCGTTTCTAAGGACGGGCAGTCGCCATTTTGTATTAACTCTGCTTGGATAGAACACGCCTACCGGCCCCTAAATAAAGCGCATGGATCAACACACTTGCGCTCAGTCATGTACATATAGACCAAGCAGCTGTCCACTGTGTATCACCTACTTATACGTAAAAATCCCACTTACCTGTAAATCTGTGTGGGGCTTATTTTAGCAAGAATACATGTCAAATCCTCTAAGTTGTCATTTAGATGCTTGACAAAATAAAATTCCAACACAAGTGAATAGAAATCCAAATTGATAATCCGTCCACAAATCTCCACGTATATCATCGTACTCGATGCTCTCGACTGGCTATATACACGTGACGTAGCTGTCACAAACGGGCGACAACTACCAAGGACACACACGTGTCGATGCAAGTGTAAATTTTGTATATATTGAAGTGTTTTATTAGTTAGTATTATACATATTTTGGGATCTAGCTGACAACACATTTATGTATTTCTTCACTGAAATCTTGTCAGGTGAGTGCAGTGTTTATCTTCAGTTTGACATTGTTATTTGCAATATCACGGCATGTGTATCTTAGACCAGGTATGTTTAGAATGATGCACGTGTGTCAAGTCCCGTGCTTTTTTATAAGGGGTGGCCAGTGGTGGTTACTAAGCAGAGCAAAAGAAAAATGGCTGCCACTTTCTTGGATACGGCACCGTTATACAATGTAACTAGGGGATATCTCAAAAACAATTTTCGACAAAAATATTTCATTATATATATACATGTATATTTATTTAGTTTCAAATGCATGGTTTTCAACTTGCATTGTCAGCTTTAAGTTTACGTGCTTTTTACTGGCCAATGAGCGGAGTTCGTTTATTGTGATTCCCAAATGTTTAATTAGAATATTTTATTGGACAATTTTGACGTTTTCTTATCCAACAAGGAATAACAGTCAAGGTCATTCATATTTAAACTCTTTTGAAGACGAATTCTTCTTCATCTCGCACGCATGGGTTAGCCAAACCGCATGACCTCTGGCCAAGAATCAGAGCATATCGGGATATACTTTATGCAGCCAGTAGCCGTTTTCGAGGAAATCAACCACACCGAAGATTTCGCATGCGACACGCTGATTTGAATGAGGACTCGGTCCTTTCTGTCTTGTTTTGAAGAAAATTCAGACATTGAAGGCCATTACCTCGCAGGGGTCAGCACCACCCAAGAAGAAGGCTAGATCTTCAGCTCCCAAGTGTACTGAAGAGAAGGAAGGGTAAGAAGAGTATAAACCCTCAAGGGGACAGGAAGAAAAGTTCCTGATTAATTTTCCCCTCCTTGATCGTTCCATACGAAAGGTCTCTTCTGGAGGACTCAGATACTGCTCCTTCTCCCGCAGATGAGTCTTCGGGTTAGGAAACAATTTCCCACCTAGGAGGGTCTCTATCTTCCTCGTCACCATCTTGTTGTAGCAGATCGGCTGTTCGCCTTCCTCCCAAAGTCATTAGAAGGAAATCACACACGAGATCCACCATTTGCGTCAAGGTTTATCATCTTTCATCCATCGGGGGATCCAGAGAAAGCACTTGCCATTCAGAAGGAAGTAAGGACCACGCTTTAAAAGGGTGCGGTCGAGGAGGTACCTATGGTAGACTATACATCCGGCTTCTATTCAAGAATGTTTCTTATCCACAAGAAATTGGGAGCGTCCCATCAGAAGCTGCTTGTTTTTACGGGATTTCTGCACAACGGGGAAGACATGTTCACATCTATTCTTTGGAGCGGAACACCCGTCTGGTCCTGAAAAGTTTGATCAAAGTCGGCTTCATTCCTTCAAGACTCCGAGATGTACCCTTCCAGGACTTTGTCTTCAGAAACCGTTTCAACACAATTCAGGGTATTGTCCTTCCACCTTTGGAGAAATTCGAAAATGCCTCTTACTTTCATCTCGGCTGGTCCAACGTCCATATTCGTTGGTTTCGGTGTTTTGTGTTATATCAACGCATGGGGTTTCTCGGTGGTGTACTCTGAAAGGCAATTTAAAATATCCTGCAGGGGGTTTCGTTGTGTAGGCCAGCTCCAACCATGACCATGTTCACGGATGCGTTCATGGGAAGGTTGTTGGCTTACCTTGACAGAGCACAACGACATGCTGGAGATGATGGCTTTTCTGTTTGCTCTGCATGCTTAAATGAAGATTCTGCATTACAAGGGGGTTTGTGTGACTACGAACAACTCTACAGATGTCGCGTATATAGAGAGAAAGGGAGATACGATATCACGTCCTTTGTGCCCTCGCTATCCGTATTTCCGTATTCTTCCCATCTGTCAGGAAATGCAGTTGACTATTTTAGACAAGCATCTTCCAGGAAGGTTGAATGATCTGGCGGATAATCTCTCCAGACGCCACTAGCCGGTTCTAACAGAACGGCAGCTAAATCCTTCGATCTTCGAGGGCATTTGTCATGCTTGGAAAAGGCCTCACATAAACCTTTTTGCCACTTTCCTGAATAACCAGTTGCCAACCTTTGTCTCTCAGTGCCAAACCAAATGGCTTGGGCTGTGGACGCACTATCTCTGAATTGGTAGGAATTGCATGCTTATGCAGTCCCGTCAATGCATGCTTATGTATCCCCGTCATTCAACCTGGTGGACAGGGTTCTATATATCGAAAGCATCATTGTCCCTCCTTCCGATAGCGCCACTGTGTCCGAGACAACACTGGTTTCCGGAGCTCTTGTCGTTTCTGGTGGATGTTCTCTGGTTTTCCCACCCAGAATCATTCTCCTGCGCAAGCCTAGGCCCGAGACGTTACATTCACGTCCTGAGATCCTCTACCTTCACTCATGGAAGTTTTTTCATGAGTCCTCTCTCAGACAGGCTTTTATTCGGATATGTCAGCTCGCATCGCCCGATCAATAAGGTCTTCCTCTTCTGCCGTCTACCAGTCACGATGAAAGATCTTCTGTGAGTGGTGTATCTTCAGAAAGATTGATCCGGTCATGGCCTCTGCCCAGCTGCTTGCGAGTTTCCTTATTCTTGTTGACTAGTGAGCGCCACCCTCTCCCTGGTAGTATTGCAGACTATCGCACAGAAACTGCCAGTGCACTTTTCATGGTAGACCAGAGGTAGAAACTTCCATTTCTTTGTCTGCCTTGATTTGGGGGTTCAGTCTCGACAGGCATATGGTACAGTAGTTAGCTCCACAGTGGAACATAGAACACGTGTTATGGGGGCACCATAATGTTTGTAACGTTTAATACTGTGTTCCTTCTTACTCTTGCCTGATGCCGCGGGAGGAGTGATATATATGCATTGCCTATTCGCTCTTCGCGCCTTCGTTGGGCTAGAGATACCTCTGCCATTACCATTCTCACTTATCATGTCGTTTCTCCTCGATAGGTCCTTGTTCCATAACATCATCTACCGGTTGACGTGGTCAGTCTGCTTTCACTGACCTTCACTGTCTATGTCCTCCCATTCAGATGGGCGGATTTCCTTGGGTGCGGTTGTGGTGACTCAGTCTCTGACTGCTCCTCCTCAGTAGACATTATATACATTTGTGGTTTTTAACTGTATACGAGCAGGTTTCACAATGGTGCACCTCTTTTCACAAGGAGGTATATCCACTTTTTATTCCTTTCCTTCCGGGGTTAATTTGCCATTTGACTAGGCTGACTTGCTTCGGACTCTCTACTACGGAAAGACGCTTTCGTATACTAAAGTTGTGGCAGCGTATTGCTGAAATGAAATTGAGATTTTTCAGTGAAAAACCAATTTTCACAATGTAATACTTTATGGGGTCCCACAGTAGTTTATCCCCTTTCCTCCTCAGTCATTTTCCTCTTATGGCTACATAAAGATTTTAGAATAAGGGATACCACTCTATGTTACTCTGGTCAAATACGAGATAAGGTACGGTAGGGTAACGGGGTTCACAAATCTTATTTTTGTCAAGGCTACAAAGATTGGACAGATAGCGTGTTTACATTCTAAACGTATGGTTAATATTACTGTATATCATGAAGAGTGGTTTTACATTGATACACCTCAAATGTATATATGAAAGACTTCTTGCAATGGTAGCATCTTTATTGGATGGGGATTCAAAATTATGCAAATGGTGTAGCTGACGTCCTTGGGTTCAGAACCCCCCGTTTATAAAAAAAATGGTTCCACATCTCTCCAATGAAGCTTTAGACTAAATTAAAACTTTTCTTCATTCCTACAGAAGAAAATGGATTTTAAAGAATTTTTAAAGAAACTCAGGTTTGTGTGTCAGCTTCGTTTAAAAGCTCAACGCTATAGAGATTTCCACTGTTTATCGATGATAAATGCTTCAATTACAATTAATTGATTACATTTGTAATTACGCATCCTATCATAAGTAGAATTAATAATAAACAGAACCCCGCTAGCTGATCAAGGATGCAAGCGTGAGGTTAAACGGAACTCGGGTCTAGTTCCGAGTTACGTCTAAGCTTAAACGGAACTGGGGTATGGGTGTTAGATATGTTTCAGAAAATACATTATGTGCTAAAGTGATTAATTCTGAGTTGTATCATTGCAGCAAAATCCAGAGTTCGATTCCAATATAATATATGTAATTAAACATGCAATTAGAGGTAGGAAACCTATTAAACGGAACTCGGCTCGTTGCAAAGTATTCGTGTTAAACGTACTCGGGTCTGGTTCCTAGTTCCATTTTGCTTAAACGGAACTCGGAACTGGAAGTCGATCGAAAACTAAATCAATGTGGATCTACCAATAGTAATCAATGAAAAAAGCCAACAGACAACATTTCTAATATGTCCAAAGCACATTGACTGTTTTCATTTAAAATGATAGAGAATTCCCTTAAACGGAACTCGGAACTGGTTCTTAAACGGAACTGGGAAATAGGAGTTGATCGAAAACTGAATTAAAGTGGATTCATCACTAGTACCCATGAAAAAAGACAACAGGCAACATTTCTCATATGTCTTAGGCATATAGAATGATTTTATCTAAATAGAGGGAAAATTTCCTTAAACGGAACACCGAACTGGTTCCGAGTTCCGTTTTACTTAAACGGAACTGGGAAATAGGAGTTGATCGAAAACTAAATTAAAGTGGATTTGCCAATATTAATCCATGAAAAATGACAACAGGCAACATTATTCATATGTCTGAGGCATATTGAATGATTTTATCTAAAATGATAGAAAATTTCCTTAAATGGAACTCGGAACTGGTTCCGAGTTCCGTTTTACTTAAACGGAACTGGGAAATGGAAGTCGATCGAAAACTAAATTAAAGTGGATTTGCCACTAGTAACCCATGAAAAATGACAACAGGCAACATTATTCATATGTCTTAGGCATATTGAATGATTTTATCTAAAATGATAGAAAATTTTCTTAAACGGAACTCGGAACTGGTTCCGAGTTCCGTTTTACTTAAACGGAACTGGGAAATGGAAGTCGATCGAAAACTAAATTAAAGTGGATTTGCCACTAGTAACCCATGAAAAATGACAACAGGCAACATTATTCATATGTCTTAGGCATATTGAATGATTTTATCTAAAATGATAGAAAATTTCCTTAAACGGAACTCGTTTTACTTAAACTGAACTCGGAAATGGAAGTCGATCGTAAACTAAATTAAAGTGGATTTACCAATATTTATCCATTAAAAAAGACAACAGGCAACATTTCTCATATGTCTTTGGCATATTGAATGATTTTATCTAAAATGATAGAAAATTTCCTTAAACGGAACTCGGAACTGGTTCCGAGTTCCGTTTTACTTAAACGGAACATTCATATGTCTTAGGCATATTGAATGATTTTATCTAAAATGATAGAAAATTTCCTTAAATGGAACTCGGAACTGGTTCCGAGTTCCGTTTTACTTAAACGGAACTGGGAAATGGAAGTCGATCGAAAACTAAATTAAAGTGGATTTGCCACTAGTAACCCATGAAAAATGACAACAGGCAACATTATTCATATGTCTTAGGCATATTGAATGATTTTATCTAAAATGATAGAAAATTTTCTTAAACGGAACTCGGAACTGGTTCCGAGTTCCGTTTTACTTAAACGGAACTGGGAAACGGAAGTCGATCGAAAACTAAATTAAAGTGAATTTACCAATATTTATCCATTAAAAAAGACAACAGGCAACATTTCACATATGTCTTTGGCATATTGAATGATTTTATCTAAAATGATAGAAAATTTCCTTAAACGGAACTCGGAACTGGTTCCGAGTTCCGTTTTACTTAAAACGGAACTGGGAAATGGATGTCGATCGAAAACTAAATTAAAGTGGATTTGCCACTGGTAACCCATGAAAAATGACAACAGGCAACATTATTCATATGTCTTAGGCATATTGAATGATTTTATCTAAAATGATAGAAAATTTCCTTAAATGGAACTCGGAACTGGTTCCGAGTTCCGTTTTACTTAAACGGAACTGGGAAATGGAAGTCGATCGAAAACTAAATTAAAGTGGATTTGCCACTAGTAACCCATGAAAAATGACAACAGGCAACATTATTCATATGTCTTAGGCATATTGAATGATTTTATCTAAAATGATAGAAAATTTTCTTAAACGGAACTCGGAACTGGTTCCGAGTTCCGTTTTACTTAAACGGAACTGGGAAATGGAAGTCGATCGAAAACTAAATTAAAGTGGATTTGCCACTAGTAACCCATGAAAAATGACAACAGGCAACATTATTCATATGCCTTAGGCATATTGAATGATTTTATCTAAAATGATAGAAAATTTCCTTAAACGGAACTCGTTTTACTTAAACTGAACTCGGAAATGGAAGTCGATCGTAAACTAAATTAAAGTAGATTTACCAATATTTATCCATTAAAAAAGACAACAGGCAACATTTCTCATATGTCTTTGGCATATTGAATGATTTTATCTAAAAAATGATAGAAAATTTCCTTAAACGGAACTCGGAACTGGTTCCGAGTTCCGTTTTACTTAAACGGAACTGGGAAATGGATGTCGATCGAAAACTAAATTAAAGTGGATTTGCCACTAGTAACCCATGAAAAATGACAACAGGCAACATTATTCATATGTCTTAGGCATATTGAATGATTTTATCTAAAATGATAGAAAAATTTCTTAAACGGAACTCGGAACTCGGAACTCGGAACCAACTTCAGCCTCCCGATTTCCCTTAGGATCTTGTACATATGGTATTTTTGGATAGATCTATCAAAACAATTGCTCTGAAGGACATTAGTTGTCGATGGGCCATAAAACTCGTTCAAACAAATTCAACAAGATGGCCAAGTGGCAGCCATCTTGTAGTTTGATATTTACTGTTAAAAAAACAGAGAAAAGATCACTCTTTCCATTTTCAGAAATATATAATACTTTGGTAGGCGCCGATAATTCTCTGGGATCTTTTGAACTATACTATCATCAGTCATTTTCGAGTATTCCATTTTCAAGATATTACTTTTTCTATTCGTAATGTTCGACATTTTCTGATGTGTCAGTGTTTTAGTTTTTTTACAGGAATAGTCTTCTGAACCTTCAAGAACATGTAATCACAGTTAAATTCAATATATCGTCGATTTCTTTAAACGGAGCCGAAAACCAGGTCCCAGATCCGTTTAAGATTATACCAAAAATAGGAACCAGACCTGAGTTCCTTTTAACCGCACGTTTGCAAATTCCATGGTAAAGCTGACGATGCAAAAATATAGATGCGCTGTATTTGAGGGCCGGTAGGCGTGTTCTATCCAAGCAGAGTTAAAACAAAATGGCGACTGCCCATCCTTAAAAACGCAAAGGGTAATCTCTGAAACGATTTCTGAAAAAAATATTATTGTTTTAAATCTCAAATGTATAGTTTTTAAACTTGCATCGTCAGCTTTAACATGGAATTTGCAAGCACGGGGTTAAAATGAACTCATGTCTGGTTGCGTGGATCCCAGGATTATCTGGGTGTGTTGAACACACGAATGCCATCACCCAGCTCATCGGGGAAGCTAAGATCAAGTACGGAGACCTCACTGTCATTTGGCTGGACCTCGCTAATGCCTATGGATCAATACCACACCAGTTGATCCATGATACGTTGCAACACTTCCACATCCCATACCACGTCATGGGGATAATCAGGAGCTATTTAAGCAACATTAAGCTCCGATTTACAATATATGACCACAGCGTGGCAGGCGTTGGAAAAGGGGATCGTCACTGGCTGCACCATTTCGGTGTCGGTGATCATGTTCGTGATGGGGATGAACCTGATTATCAAGGCAGCAGACAGTGAAAATAGAGGCTCGAAGACGTCATCGGGGATTCGACTACAACCAACAGAGGCTTCATAGATGATCTGACAGTGACACACATGTCCAGGCCCGGTGGATATTAACTGCACTGGAGGAGACTATGGAATGGGCAAGGATGAAATTCAAACCTAAGAAGTCAGGGAGCTTAAAGCTTTAAGTGAGGCAAAGTCACGGAGAAGTTCTGGATGCTTATTCAGGGCGAGGAGATTCCTTCAATCGTCAACAACCTGTAGTATAAAATAAAAAATATATAAATGATAAGAATTTTAGACTTTGAAATTTGGACTAATATATAATTATCTACATATATCTTTCAAGAATATTACATTGTGTAGGTCAAGCACATGTGTTTCATATTTGCAATAGGAAACCAACTTCTGATAGGGGCAGTGTATTGCTACTAATTACATAGCCATGTTATTAATTATGTTACATGATAACTGCTAATGAGTAAACATGTTTCCCTATGTAATACAGCATCTACGTTGGGTCAACTGTTCCAGGTATTGGCTTTCATACCCAAATATTGACATATGTTTATCCCGATGTACTGCTATATTAACTCGCCAATAATCTCTGTACAGAGTCGATTCCTAAGACTCCAATAAACGTATCGTACCATTCACTGAATCTGCGTTGGAGTTCTACATCTATACACACCACAACAACCTACGAAACTACACGAAGATATAAAATCATCATATTGGCGCCGTGCTGAAAAGAACCTGGGTTCGGACATTTTGGAAGTTACTACCACTATCGATCATTGGTTTCACAGGTACGTAGATTTGGCCTATTAGCTCTTTTACAAGTAAATATTTGTACCACTTATTTTATTTTTCTCGCACAAATAATATTACTGTTTTATCATGGCTTTATCATCACTGAGAACCGGTCTTATTCTTAGTGAGAATTATCGTTTGACTTTATACACATATACATTTTATGAACTAAAATAGACTACCAGTATGTAGTTTCACTTTGAAGTACACACATAAAACTTACACTAAAACACAGACATGCACCACAAGGAGTCGACCACATCAATACACATAACGCACATATGTAGACATAAAAATAAACAATTTATAAGTTAAAACAGTTTCGTTATGGAAATATTTGAGGGAATATTTTTATTCAATAACCTTGCTAATTATTTTTAACTACAATAAGCTACAATATTTCAAATCACTGGTTAAAAAATGTTCAATTATTTTATGATTCCTCTCCTGTGACATGTTCATGAATTTAGTTGATTGTTTGTATCATAAATCTTAGAAGTTCCTTAGTGTTTATTTACATATAATATTTACTATTCCACAAAAAACATTTTTACATCTTATATACTTTTGACAAGTTTCTCTCACGTGATAATGCACGGAGGTAAATATGTACATGGAAACTCGTCTATTTTTATGTTAGAGGCAGAGTAGTGATGTGATTAAACACACACGTTTATTTTTAGTTGCTCTAATCCTCATATAACATATTCCGCACATTATACCTTTATATACATAAACATTCCCATACAACATAACACACATTATGATTATATTATTTATTTCATTATTGGAGGAAATTACTACCTGATGCATTTGAATGCAAGGTTAACACTTCTTAATTTTCTCCTACATTACATATTTTGTACATACAATTTACAAACTTACGGAACTTTCTTTCACTTATCATCTAGTTTCCTTTAAGTCTCAATCTAATTAGAGACGAAGCGTCATGTCTGAGTTTAAGACGGAAGTACGTACGTCGATCAGACTCTCTCATTGATTGTCATTCACTCTAAGGCAACAGCATATCGTGAACATGTCCTCGAGGTCGGAATTAGTGCAAATTAGCTTATATATTATTTTGTAGTTTTTTTCTCTCAAGTATTTCAATCAAATTTTCTACAAGTTTAAGCTATTTGTATCAATCTAGTTACATTAAATTACACATATTCATTTTATATCTTCATCAAATGATCAAGCATTATTGATGTCTTACTCATACACCACACATAGACATTTTATTTCACACAATTCACTTAGTTACCGGGAAAAAAAAACTATAAATGCAAATAAAAAAAGAAAAACCCACAATGTTAAAAAAAAATGAAACATACTACATTGTACATAAATTACGCATGTATACAAAAATTAACAGCAGTTAATACATATAACACCACAAGCTCGTGTTAGTTTGTTATGCATTTGTTGGCTGCTTACTATATTATGATATATATCCCTTTGGTTTTTTTTTCCCACAAACTCTAAATAACAACAGCTTGATAGTTATAGATATATTAAATAAATATCTCCAACTATCCCCTAGGCAAATCTACAGATAATATTACAACTATTGATTGATACATACAATGTTATTGAGCGATTATTTTGTTATCTTTCATTTTTCTATATAGTTTTTCTACATTTCTGGTGATGCCATGATATTCTTAGTAATATATTTGTGATTGGTACAATTATTTATAAGGAAAAGAGTGAAAAGTCTAATCTTTAAAACTTGTCGCCTTTGATACGCAAAAGAATTGAGAATCAGCCATAATCCAATCGAAATATGATCTCGACCCCATGCGACGGAAGTGTTAATGTATACATATCCACGCCTGTCAACTATAATTCCGCCTCCAGTTATAGAAGTGGATCGGTAGTCGATCAAAATTCTGACTTTATTGTGTCTTCGTTGTATATGACTTGTTTTGTGTATGCCGTCTTCATTCTATCATCGGAGTTCCTGTTAATGTATATATCTCCACAAAAGACACTTACATCTATTATTTCAACATACGTATATTTTTCTGGATTGTCCCCTGAAGTGATTAAACACCAGGTGAAAATTGTTTTAAGGACTATGCCAGGCTATGTCAGAGTCAGAGATAGTGACGTGTTATTTCACGCAAATTTTCAATTATATCTCTGTGCTTGAAGACATAAACATTCATCAAAAAAACACCTACATATTCAACGGATAGGGAGGAGCCGATGCAGTCTAATGCCGGAATGTTTGTCTAAAGTCTCCTTATCCAAAGAAGTCAACACTACACCTTTCCACGTCAACACAATTATCATCAACGGATTTGGAAATACCCGAAGCAGTCTAATGCCGGGAAAATTGTATGAATCTCCTTCTCCGATGAAGTCAACACAACACACTTCCACGTCAACATATCTCTTCGAAGTGCTCAACGGATTTGGAAATACCTGATGCAGTCTAATGCCAGGGAAAACGTGTTTTATATTTTCATCTCCGGAGAGGACTCATTACACTTAGTTTAACTTATATTCTACAATTTTTACACGGAACTCTCATCTTAAATAATTCTTAGCCTTATTGTGCAAGAAATCACCGTTGGATTCAAGATGGTTGTACATCGTTTTCAGCACTCATTAACTTTTCATCACGCGACGGCATATTTATAAACATTTCTATATCTACGTTGGACATTTTAAAGTTATCTTTTGAATACTGTGTTTTTAATAATCTATTCGGAACTCTACGTTTTACATACTATACTTATTATGCTTTATATATATTCTTTTCAAGCAACATTCATATCAATAATTTCACTTTCTATCTATATATTTCATTTTCAATCAAAATATTGAAAATGTGTCTTACTTTCATTTTTAACTTAACTGTACATTTTCATTGTATGTATGTACATGCAGTTCGTACTACAGTTCTAGATTCAGTAATATAGAATATAATGGTCATAATGATAATAGAATAATGATCAATGATAAGATTTTTAGAAATTTTATAATTTATTATATCAAATTATATCTAATTTGATATAATGTATAACATGGCGACGAATGTAATATAAAATATATAAATGATAAGAATTTTAGACTTTGAAATTTGGACTAATATATAATTATCTACATATATCTTTCAAGAATATTACATTGTGTAGGTCAAGCACATGTGTTTCATATTTGCAATAGGAAACCAACTTCTGATAGGGGCAGTGTATTGCTACTAATTACATAGCCATGTTATTAATTATGTTACATGGTAACTGCTAATGAGTAAACATGTTTCCCTATGTAATACAGCATCTACGTTGGGTCAACTGTTCCAGGTATTGGCTTTCATACCCAAATATTGACATATGTTATCCCGATGTACTGCTATATTAACTCGCCAATAATCTCTGTACAGAGTCGATTCCTAAGACTCCAATAAACGTATCGTACCATTCACTGAATCTGCGTTGGAGTTCTACATCTATACACACCACAACAACATACGAAACTACACGAAGATATAAAAACATCATAAACCAAATCTAGTGTCTGGGAAAGTGGTTTGATGCTAGCCTAAATGACTACATCAGGAGGCTGCAAGGACAGGTGAAAGAAGGACCAAAGGCGATCAACAAGACAGGACTTCCAGGAAAATTCAAGGCGTGGATCTTCCAGTATGGATTTCTACCTCGTCTGACGTGGCCGCTCACTTTGTATGAGGTTACCACAACGACAGTAGAGGCACTGGAAAGAACCATCAGCAAGTTCCTGCGAAGATGGCTAGCATCAGCCAAACTACAACTCCCAATTTCATCACTGGTTGAGGAGGTAAAGGTGGCTAAGGCAAGACAGGTGATGACTGTGAGGGACTCAAAAGACGATAAGATTAGACTCGTAGGCATAGAGACGAGAACGAGGAAGAAAATGATCTGCAAGCAACGCAGAAGAGGCAGCTGGGAGCCGCCTGAGATATCAAGACATTGTTGGTACAACGTGCGTAGGACGTCAGGGACTGGATACAAGTCATGTGAAGCGCTGGGGGACATAAGATAATGCCGGCAAGAGGAAGATGGTAAAGGACAACATAAGGAATATGGAGGAGGAAATCAGGAAGGCCACAGTGGTTGAGATGGGAGCCCAGGGAGCATGGACGAGGTGGGGAACTAAAGACAGAAGACTTTCTTGGTAGGACATCTGGCTTATGGAACCTTGCCGAATCCAGTTCCTGCTGAGGTCAGTTTACGACCTGTTTCCCTCACCTATTTACCTTCATAGGTGGGGCTTGACTAAGACTCCAGACTGTCCATTGTGCAACCGACCAGGTAACTTTCGCGTGTACTATCAGGATGCAATGTCGCCCTTACGCAATGACGCTACAGATGGCGCCATGGCAAGGTGCTAAAGGAACTGGCTGACATCCTGGAGAGGGAGAGGATTAAGAAACGGAAGCCTGCTAAAGGTTGTACATTCATCAACTTTGTACGAGGCGGGGAGGGAGGACACACTTCTTCAACTGTTCACCACGGGGGTATCCTTGACGGCGCACAGAACTGAGAGATGAGGGTTTTGAAGAGAATTCAGACATTGAAGGCCATATCCTCGCAGGGGTCAGCACCACCCAAGAAGAAGGCTAGATCTTCAGCTCCCAAGTGTACTGTGCGGTCGAAGTCAAAGCCTTGCTTCAAGGGCAACAGAAGGAAAGGTAAGAAGAGTATAAACCCTCAAGGGGACAGGAAGAAAAGTTCCTGAATCGTTTTCCCCTCCTTGATCGTTCCATACGAAAGGTCTCTTCTGGAGAACTCAGATACAGCTCCTTCTCCTGCAGATGAGTCTTCGGGTTAGGAAACAATTCCCCACCTAGGAGGATCTCTATCTTCCTCGTCACGATTTTGTTGTAACAGATCGTCTGTTCGCCTTCCTCCCAAAGTCATTGGAAGGAAATCACACACGAGATCCGCCCTTTGGGTCAAGGTTTATCATCTTTCATCCATCGGGGGATTCGGAGAAAGCACTTGCCATTCAGGAAGAAGTAAGGACCATGCTTTAAAAGGGCGCGGTCGAAGGGGTAACTATGGTAGACTATACACCCGGCTTCTATTCCAGAATGTTTCCTATCCACAAGAGGTTGGGAGATTGGCGTCTCATCAGAAGCTGCTAGTTGTTACGGGATTTCTGCACTACCGGGAAGACATGTTCACATCTATTCTTTGGAGTGGAACACCCGTCTGGTTCTGAAACGTTTGCTCAAAGTCAGCTTCATTCCTTCAAGACTCCGAGATGTACCCTTCCAGGACTTTGTCTTCTTCAGAAACCGTTTCAACACGGTTCAGGGTATTGTCCTTCCACCTTTGGAGAAATTCGAAAAGGCCTCTGAATTTCATCTCGGCTGGTCCAACGTCCATATTCGTTGGTTTCAGTGTTTTGTGTTATCTCAACGCATGGCGTTTCTCGGTGGTGAAAGGCAATTTAAAATATTCTCCAGGGGGTTTCGTTGTCTAGGCCAGCTCCAATCATGACCATGTTCACGGATGCGTTTATGTAAGGGTTTGGTGCTTACCTTGACAGTGCACATCGACGTGCTGGAGACGTGATGGCTTTTCTGTTTGCTCTGCATGCTTAACAGAAGATTCTGCATTCAAAGGGGGTTTGTGTGACTACGGACAACTCTACATATGTCGCGTATATAGAGAGAAAGAGAGATACGATATCACGTCCTTTGTGTCCTCGCTATCCGCATTTCCGTATTCTTCCCATCTGTCAGGAAAGGCAGTTGACTATTTTAGACAAGCATCTTCCAGGAAGGTTGAATGATCTGGCGGATAATCTCTCCATGCGCCAATAGCCGGTTCTAACAGAACGGCAGCTAAATTCTTCGATCTTCAAGGGCATTTGTCT
The DNA here is from genome assembly GCF_041381155.1 of Argopecten irradians. NCBI lineage: Eukaryota > Metazoa > Mollusca > Bivalvia > Pectinida > Pectinidae > Argopecten > Argopecten irradians. The sequence continues at coordinate 68,712,338 of NC_091135.1, read as the reverse complement.
TGCTTGGAAAATGCCTCACGTAGATATTTTTGCCACTTTACTGAATAACCAGTTGCCAAACTTTGTCTCTCTGCTAAACCAAATGACTTGGGCTGTGGACGCACTATCTCTGATTTGGTAGGAATTGCATGCTTATGCATTCCCCTCAATGCATGCTTATGCATTCCCGTCATTCAACCTGGAGACAACACTGGTTTCCGGAGCTCTTGTCGTTTCTGGTGGATGTTCTCTGGTTTTCCAACCCAAAACTATTCTCCTGCGCTAGCCTCGACCCGAGACGTTACATTCACGTCCTGAGATCCACTACCTTCACGCATGGAAGTTTTTTCATGAGTCCTCTTTCAGAGAGGCTTTTATTCGGATATGTCAGCTCGAATCGCCCGATCTATAGGGTCTTTCTCTTCTGCCGTCTACCAGTCACGATGAAAGATCTTCTGTGAGTGGTGTATCGGCAGGCAGATTGATCCGGTCATGGCTTCTGCCCAGCTGATTGCGAGTTTCCTTCTCTTGTAGACTAGGGAACGCCACCCTATCCCTGGTATTATTGCAGACTATCGCAAAGATACTGCCAGTGTACTTTCGATGGTAGACCAGAGGTAGAATCTTCTATTTCTTTGTCTGCCTTGATTTGGGGGTTCAGTCTGGACAGGCCTATGGTTCAGTAGTTAGCTCCACAGTGGAACATAGAACACGTGTTATGGGGGCACCATAATGTTTGTAACTTTTAAGACTGTGTTCCTTCTTACTCTTGCCTCATGCCGCGGGAGGAGTGATATATATGCATTGCCTATTCGCTCTTAGCGCCTTCGTTGGGCCAGAGATACCTCTGCAATTACCCTTCTCACTTATCATGTCGTTTCTCCTCGATGGGTCCTTGTTCCATGACATCATCTGCCGTTAGACATGGTCAGTCTGCTTTCATTGACCTTCACTGTCTCTGTCTTCCCATTCAGATGGGCGGATTTCCATGGGTGCGGTTGTGATGACTCAATCTCTGACTGCTCCTCCTCAGTAGACATCATATACATTTGTGGTTTTTAACTGTATGCGAGCAGATTTCACAATGGTGCACCTTCTTTCACAAGGAGGTATATCCATTTTCTATTCCTTTCCTTCAGGGGTTCATTCAACCTATTTGTTTCTCTCTAAATTTGCCATTTGGCTGGGCTTTCTTGCTTCGGACTCTCTTCTACAGAAAGACGCTTTCTTATTCTAAAGTTGTGGTAGCGCATTGCTGAACTGCAATTGAGATTTTTCAGTGAAAAACCAATTTTCACAATGTAATACTTTATGGGGTCCCACCCTTGTTTCTCCCCCTTTCCTCCTCAGGTATTTTCCCCTTATGGCTACATAAAGATTTTAGAAGAAGGAATACCACTCTATGTTACTCTCGTCAAGTACGAGATAAGGTTCGTTAGGGAGACGGGGTTCACAAATCTTATGTTTGTCAAGGCTACAAAGATGGGACAGATAGCGTGTTTGCATTCTAAAGTTATTGTTAGTATTATATCATGAAGAGCGGTTTTACAATTCAAATTACACCTCAAATGTCCATTTGAAAGACTTCTTCTCTGAATCGTATCACGGGATATAACTCATTTTTCAATGGTAGCATCTTAATGGGATGGGAGTTCAAAATTATACAAAATGGTGTGGCTGACTTCCTTGGGTTCAGACCCCCCGTTCATAACAAAAACTGTTCCATATCTCTCCAAGGAAGCTTTAGACTAAATTAAAACTTTTCTTCGTTCCTACAGAAGAAAATGGATTTTAAAGAATTTGAAATATTTCCACTGCTAGTCCTCGCCCCTCAGGCCTCTTGGGAGTCAGGGCCACCATTCACACAAGGAAGCTTCAGCCGAAATTTTGTCAAAATTCATTAAGCCATTCATGACTAGTAGAGATTTTTATGAAAAAGTTGACAGACGAAGGACTGACGACGGAAACCGGAGGCCGCGGCATAACATAAGCCCACCGGCCCTTCGGGTCAGGTGAGTTTTATTAATGTCTTTACAAGCGTGGTGTTGCACGAAACTCGGGTTTGGTTTCTAGTTTCGTATAAGGTTCAACGAAACTCAGGTTTGTGTGTCAGCTTCGCTTCAAAACTCGCTATAGAGATTTCAATTGTTTATTGTTGATAAATGCTTTCATTACAATGATTGCATTTGTAATGACACATTTTATCATAAGTAGAATTAATAATAAACAGAAACCCGCTCGTTGATCAAGGATGCAAGCATGAGGTGAAACGGAACTCGGGTCCAGTTCCGAGTTACGTTTAAGCTTAAACGGAACTGGGGTATGGGTTTTAGATCTGTTTCAGAAAATGCATTTTATGCTACAGTGATTAATTCTGAGTTGTGTCGTTGCAGAAAGCTCAGAGTTCGATTCCGGTGTAACATATGTAATTAAACATGCAATTACAGGTAGGAAACCTATTAAACGAAACTCGGCTTGTTGCCAAGTTTTCGTGTTAAACGGAACTCCGTTTTACTCAGAACTCGGAATTATGAGTTGATCGAAAACTAAATTAAAGTGGATTCATCACTAGTAACCAATGAAAAAAGACAACAGGCAACATTTCTCTTATGTCTTAGGCATATAGAATGATTTTATCTAAAATGATAGAGAATTTCCTCAAACGGAACTCGGAACTGGTTCCTAGTTCCGTTTTACTTAAACGGAACTCGGAACTGGGAGTTGACCGAAAACTAAATTAAAGTGGATTGATCAATATTAATCCATTGAAAAAGCCAATAGGCAACAGTTCTAATATGTCTTATGCGTATAGAATGATTTTACCTAAAATGATAGAAAATTTCCTTAAACGGAACTCGGAACTGGGAGTTGACCGAAAACTAAATTAAAGTGGATTGATCAATATTAATCTATTTAAAAGGCCAAAAGGCAACATTTCTAATATGTCTTATGCATATAGAATGATTTTATCTAAAAAACTGGTTCCGAGTTCCGTTTTACTTAAACGGAACTCGGAAATGGGAGTTGACCGAAAACTAAATTAAAATGGATTTACCAATAGTAATCCATTGAAAAAGCCAACAGGCATCATTTCTAATATGTGCAAAGCACATTGACAACTTTTATCTAAAATGATAGACAATTTCCTTAAACGGAACTCGGAACTGGTTCCGAGTTCCGTTTTACTTAAACGGAACTCGGAAATGGGAGTTCTTAAACGTTTAGCTTAAACGGAACTCGGAACTCGGAACCAACTTCAGCCTAGGGAACCATGAAGGACCATATGCCTTAAACACATTTTTGTGGCACTCGGTCTTTAAATTAGTGTATAATTTTGTGCACACAGAAAGATTTCAGATATGAAAAGTATTCAATATGATGCAATTCATTACATATACATGTACATGGACAGCATGCAGTGTTTGAAGGATTCTACAGTCAGACCAGAATAATGATTCTAAATTTAAAATACCTGTATTATTGAGATTAGTTGTATTGAGAGTACAACAGGAAAAACACAAGACACTTAGTATAGTATTTAATCTATAATATCAGACTTAAGCTGATACAACATACATTCAAAGATTCTGTTCACAATGCAGTTTTATGAAGATAATATACATGTACCAGTCTACATTTGTTGAAAATAATGTTAATATTAATTCTACAGTTTATTGAAATAAATCTGTTCAAAAAGTATATTTTTATATCCACACACACCTGAAAATATGTCTCTATTTAAATCCAAATGTTCCTTTTGTTACGATTGTACAAGAATATGCGATAGTTGAATCATGTGTCTGAAAGAATTTCAAATATGTTTAAAAAATACGAATACTTTCTAAACCTTTCTAGGATTGTCCGGCATACATTGTACTTCACGGTCCTTTCAATGAAAAAAAAATCAAATCAATTTTCAAAGGCTACTTTTAAGCAAACATTTTTAAATCCATGGCTAAACAGTTAATTTTGTAAAAAAAAAAATCTATTGTGTGAGAATTTTCTTTATATCTCCGGAAATCTTGTTTTCACTCTCAGCTGGCAAGAATTCGAAACAAACATGAAGATTAGTTGTTTGTGTTGTTTGTTATATTTTGTTGACTTGAATTGAAGCACTTGATCACTACAAGATCTGCATGCAATCAAAGATCTATACATGTATACATTTGTATAGGCACTGTACCACCATTGTTACATACATGTAGTACAAGCTCAAGCTTTATACAGGGGATGACGTCTTTCTATGGAAGCAATTATTTGATGTCAGACTGAAAACATGTACGACAAACAACATCGATTCCTTGGGATTTATACCGGACGTGCATTATATCATGAAAAATTACAATATCGAGATTTCTTTGGATTGAACAACTCTGACGACGACATTCCTTCAAAGGGACGATGGAAACAGTTCATAAAACGGATAGTACGAAATCGCGAGGAGAAATAGAGAGAATCTTTGGCTGCTAAAGAAAGTCTACACATTTTTGCTAGCATACATACTAAGCTGGATGCACATCCACTGTGGAAGATCTCTAAATTAAGTGTGAAGGATACATGGCAGATGAGTGACCATATACACCTATCCTTTGTCTGGGAAGTTGTTCCTGTTATTTGCAAATTATGTGGTAAAACGGTAACTGATATAGTAGTAAATGTTCTGATAGAATGCCATATTCTGTTTGCTGAGAGGGATCTTATCCTGGAAGTCATTGTTAATTTTCTTCATGTTAATGACTATGTTACATTTACAAACATGAGTGAAATGCATCAAACAAAATTTATCCTTGGCAGACGATCACAAGATATCGATTTGTCAGACGAAAACTGGACAGAAATGATGAAATACATTTCAAAATTGATACCAAAAATGTATGCAAAAATTGATGAGTATCTATAAAAGACAGTGACGAATCTAAGAAACAACTAGAATATGAACAATCAGTAAACCAGACATAACGTAGCAACGTTGCTCGAACTTGTAAATATTAACGTTCACGTATTTCACATGAACTGATTTTACACTGCAGTTTTTTTCTATGTTCCTTGCTGTTGTAATCTCATAAAATGAGGAAATAAAGAATATCTATCTATCTATCTATCTATCTATCTATCTATCTATCTATCTATCTATCTATCTATACAAACTGAGAATGATATGTTTCTGATTATCTAAACTGTCTTTGTACTGCTATCGGTTAAAAGGACGTCACATGATATCCACGGTAATTGGGGTCGGACACTACAGTTGTCGTTCTTTGCCCAAGATAGCTGCTGACACTATCAGTAGCAACTACAATCGGTTAGGACTGTTTAACGGAAATGGACCAATATAACGTAATTTAAGTGATTCTATGAGATATGATATTGCGTAAGATCCAAGTCATTTGGTTGATATTTTAAAGTTATTTTTCATTTATATATATATAATATATATATGGGGGAAAAAACTGTTTTATAGTTGTGTTTTTTTTATGTATATATATATATATATATTATATATTTACACTTGCTAGGCTTGTTCACTATACGCAAATACTAGCCGATTTTGTTTACCATAACTGCATGGTAACATTGAACTTTGAACTTGCGTATGAACATGTTCTATGCAACTGAAAGGGGCTACTTTTTTTTAAAAGAAACACATGGCTTTGTTTACATTTTGACGCAACATTACGTGTATATTGCTGTTTTTCATAGAATCTTGGAAAAATGTAAACAATACATATATGTTTTATGTTCATATATGATACCAACATTTTTTAAATTAACAATAGTATGAAGAAACGGGAAATATATCCCGACCGGGGCGACGTGCAGTGCTGTCAAATGTAAGCATTACCTCTGAGTCTGTGTTCGTCATACAATCGAGTCTTTGGGGTGGACGGGCGTGGGACCCTCTGACAGAGGTCAGTTATAAACATACCCTCTTGTCTTTGTTCTATGAGAATTTAATCATGTGTATTATAAAACATGCACCGCTAGTAAACCACGTGTTGACAGTTACACATCACCACAAATACATTGTACCAATCGAACACAAGTGAAATTGTTCCGTCTTTAGATGGCGATGGATGTAAGCGTAGATTACATAATCACATGGCTCCCAAGGATATAATATCGTCAAATCAGACGACAAACACGTTGAGCTAGGTCTTACTTGAACACCAGTGTATTGACAACTTCGGCAAACTCCGAAGGGGCCGCGGTGGCCGAGTGGTTAAGATGTCTCGACATATTACCACAAGCCCTCCACCTCTGGGATGCGGGTTCGAATCCCATGTGGGGCAGTTGCCAGGTACTGACCGCTGGTCGGTGGTTTTTCTCCGGGTACTCCGGCTTTCCTCCACCAACAAACCTGGCACGTCCTTACATGACCCTGGCTGTTAATAGGACGTAAAAATAAACAAACCAAAGTCAGCTTCGCCTCGCTGCACAATAATGGTCACCGAGTTCACACATGTGGCCGAGTACAAATACTTTATGTTATTACTTTATTTATTAACTTTTAGCAAAATTGAATATGTATTTAAAGTTCTGATTTGATTAAATAAAATCATAAATATTGAACTTTTTTGTCGTCTCTGATGAATAATATGTCTTACATCACAGGGACCTGGCACGATTTTTTTAAACTAACAGTATACATATGTATATATTAAAGTATCAAGGGTATGAACTCGGCAGTAGAGAAAAACGGACCTATTTTTTTTAAAACCGTGATTATTTTAATAAATGGGTTCTATACAACATTGACGGATATCTTACCTTAAAGAAAAATAGTTTATCTTTCCATTGAGTGCTTGATGAACAAAATTGGCCAAGTATTGACGAAGTTACGGCTTGGTGAATCGGGAAATTTTCGAAAAATATGCTAGGTAGACATTTCCCTGTCCGGTCGAAATGTCGTCTCGGCTCTAATGGGCACCTCAAAAACCAAGCCAAAATCACAAATTCTACGCTTGTGGTGATAAACAGTACCCATAACTGTGTTCATCCACAATTTCCTTTGGAGGTGTCACGACCCGTACTTTGTAGAAACTCCATTTAAACATCGTGTAGCTCGCTTACTTCAACCGTCACCGCCATGTTCATTTGTTCTTCGGAACGCTTCTCGAGTTTACACACAAGCACAACAATACATAATTTGCATAATGTAGTCACGATATGTAAAGTCGAGAAGCGTTCCGAGAGAAAAATGAACATGGCGGTGACGGTTAAAGTTAGCGTAGATTTTGTGATTTTGGCTTGGTTTTTGAGGTACCCATTAGAGCCGAGACGACATTTCGACCGGACAGGAAAATGTCTACCTAGTATATTTTTCGTGAATTTCCCGATTCATCAAGCCATAACTTTGTCAATACTTGGCCAATTTTGTTCATCAAGCACTCAATGGAAAGATAAATTATTTCTCTTTAAGGTAAGATATCCGTCAATGTTGTATAGAACCCATTTATTAAAATAATCACGGTTTTAAAAAAAATAGGTCCATTTTCTCGACCGCAGTGTTCATACCCTTGATACTATAATATATATGTATAATATCGATTAAAAATTTTCGTACCAGGTCCCTGTGTCTTACGTGAAGAGTCCTCTTCTCCTTCTTTAGTTTGTCACCATCCGTCAATAGTGACGGACATTCGCTGTTCAATTGAGTAAGCTCCTCCCATTTTTGACCGACTTTTATTGAATTATTACGTCACTCTCAAATGACGATTTTATTGCATAAAATATAAATAAAAAGTCGTGTGAGTGTAAATATAGTGATTGGATTTCGCTTTTATGTTTACCATGCTTTTATGGAGCGATTCTTCTAAGAATATAATCAATGGGGCGCGTTATTTTAAAGTTATTTTTCATATATATATATATTCAAGAAAAAAAACTTCGTGACGAAAGTATTTCGCCGCTAACGTTTTCAGCCCTCCTGGCCATCTTTAAGGCGTCCTAACTACTTACTATATAATGACGTCATATCATAGTTACTGTATCTTGACGTCACAATAGTAAAAGGGGATATAGCAAGGGGGCGTAATAAGATGAGGCTATTGTTCATATCTTAGCGTCATGCACCTATTCATGGTTAAATGCCGGTGTAGTATGGTATTTTGACTTCCATGGTAGAATGAACCCTGGGTCAAAATACCATTATGGTGAAATGAATCCCCCCATGGTAAAGTGCCCCCCCCCCCCCCCCTTTCTAAAACGTTACTATAACACTTAAATGTATGGGTTTTTTCTCCTGTCTCCGTTACCGGTAATGAACTGTGACCCGCCTAACCAACCAATCAGGTTCACTGATACATTTCTTTATTATTTTTTTTTCAAAGATTTTCAAACAAATACATAATATTTAGACATAACATCAACAATCATACAAATCTCACATTTGTTTCAATTTCTCGCTTATCTTGTATACAATCTTTCATACTTAAGGATAACAAACATATACGATAAAAAGGGAAATAAAGAGAAGACAAGAGAGAGATACAGTGAGGTAGGGGTTGGGAGTTAAGGGAGGAAGGGGGATGGGGCAGAGGAGTTGGTAGAATACTTTGACATATACAGAATCTTTGTCAATGTATTGAGAATTGATCAACGCTCAAAACAGATAATTTACTGATGCAGTTGTACTGTGTGACAAAAGAAAATTTAAGCAAATATGAACTTGATATGACTGTAAATGTCACAGGGGCGATTTAAGAAAAAGGCCTAAATCAAAAAGTGATGTTTTCTCTCTTTTCAAGGCACATGCAAACAACCATTTTCAAAATAGGCTTCGACTGAAACCTCCTCAGAGAAGATCCTTAAAAACCAAAATAGTTAAAGGGATATATGTTTGGAAGAGTAAAGAAAAGGAGGAGATAACATAATATCATAAGTTCTTTTAACGGTCGTTATGGTATAAAAGATGTTGTACAATGGTCGTAATCAGTGGGGATACCTATATTAAAGTGACTGATCTAGGCCATGGACACAATTAAACCATTCCATATTATGGAGTCAACTTTTACAATATCTTCATGTTTTGATATCATTCAGAGGTATTGTTCTAAATCAGTTGCTAGGACGCATATAATCAATAATAGTCTGTGTGATCTTATCGGTCCGACGCAAATAAAGTTTATCAATATTTTATTGTGGTCACGTGGACGCTAATGATTAAAGCGAATTGTGAAATATTTCCTACTATCATATCAAAGAAAAACACATGTGAAACACAACATATGGCCATACCATGACCTAATTTAACAATAAATGTAAATAAGACCACTTCTATATAAGACTAGGTCCGTTTATCTAAATGTTATGGGAATCGATACAGTAATGTAGGTGGAGAAACTAAGGTGTAGGTATATGACATAGTATTTGCATAGTAGATGATTTAAACCTTTAATTTTTTTTTCAAAACCAAAATTAGTAAATTCAAATCTCGTTTGATCTATGTCAAAACTGTCATAAAGTTGGAAACTTGTAAAGTAGGATCGCGGAATTATACAATTACAATCAATAAATGATTATAACTAATTCAAAATTCTACAAAGTTTGTTACAATCCAAATTGTAAAAATAATACACTTTGCTGTCTTTCAAAGTCCGTTAAAACTTAAAAACAATTTCATATATTACACTTTGAAAACAAATCCATATACACGTACATGTACAAACAAATCCATATATAACACACTTTGAAAACAAATCCATATACATGTATAACACAAATTGAAAACAAAATAACACACTTTAAAAACAAATTAATATATAACACACTTTGAAAACATATCCATATATAGCACAAATTGAAAACAAATCCATATAAAACAGACTTTGAAAACAAATCCATATATAACACACTTTGAAAACATATCCATATTTAATATACCTGTACTTTATTTACACTATATAAAAGATACTTTGTTAAATTTACTAGCTCCCTGCTTTTTCCAAAAAACCTCTCAGCTGTGTGTTAGTCATCGAACTAGCACACCCCTGGAAGCTAGCACACCCTTGCACTCGGGTATTTCCGTTTAACCAATCAGATTTGAGGTGGGCGGGACTTGTTTCCGATCACGCTATCAGTTGCTAGGTGACGTAACAATTGGACAGAGCTAGTTTCCGATCACGCCATCTCCGTTGACGTACTCAGACGAAGTTAGTATCGATCGGAAACTGTTACCGAACACGTCGTCATGTTTATTTTGTAAGTAAGAGGCTTGTGAAAAAAATGTAATGGGGTCAGAGGAAAATACCTTTTACATGTACGTACAGTTGTTATGTATATATTTAGGCTACCTGTAAGCGGTTAACGTCTCGGAATTTCAACAATAGGCCTATTTATATACAAATTTAGTATTAACTATGCCTAGTGGTATAAATGTTGAAATATCGAGAAATCATAGCGGAATCAAATTTTAACCTGCGGTTTGAATAGAAGCAAAACAAAACGGACATACAATCACAGTTATCATCTCAGAATAATTTGTATGATTGCAATGTAACATTATCTCAATCTCCAATGGCCATTGCCGTATGCGACAGGAATAGAGAGAACGTTAGCGTATGAAAGAAATATATTTTAAGTCTTATCATAGCTTTTGTATGTATCGGTATATTACAACTGTTAAAGTATGGGATTGAGGGATATAGCAAGTTTCCGGTTTCCCTCGAACTTGCCTATTTCCCGAGGCGGAAATACAACACACTTTGAAAACATATCCATATATAGCACAAATTGAAAACAAATCCATATATAACACACTATGAAAACATATCCATATATAACACACTTTGAAAAAATATCCATATATAACACACTTTGAAAACAAATCCATACAAAACACAAATCTATATATAACAAACTTTGAAAACAAATCCATATACATGTATAACACAAATTGAAAAAAAAATCAATATATAACACACTCTGAAAACAAAACCATATATAGTACAAATTGAAAACAAACCCATATATAACACACTTAGAAAACATATCCTTATATAACACACTTTGAAAACAAATCCATATATAACACACTTTGAAAAAAAACATATTCCATATTATAAACATAAAACATCCATATATAACACACTTTGAAAACATATCCATATATAACACACTTTGAAAACATATCCATATATAGCACAAATTGAAAACAAATCCATATATAACACACTTTGAAAACATATCCATATATAACACACTTTGAAAACATATCCATATATAACACACTTTGAAAACATATCCATATATAACACACTTTGAAAACAATCCATATATAACACACTTTGAAAACATATCCATATATAAAACTTAAAACATATATATAGTACAAATTGAAAACAAATCCATATATAACACACTTAGAAAACATATCCATATATAACACACTTTGAAAACATATCCATATATAGTACAAATTGAAAACAAATCCATATATAACACACTATGAAAACATATCCATATATAGCACAAATTGAAAACAAATCCATATATAACACACTATGAAAACATATCCATATATAACACACTTTGAAAAAATATCCATATATACCACACACTTTGAAAACAAATCCATACAAAACACAAATCTATATATAACAAACTTTGAAAACAAATCCATATACATGTATAACACAAATTGAAAAAAAAAATCAATATATAACACACTCTGAAAACAAATCCATATATAGTACAAATTGAAAACAAATCCATATATAACACACTTAGAAAACATATCCATATATAACACACTTTGAAAACATATCCATATATAACACACTTTGAAAACAAATCCATATATAGTACAAATTGAAAACAAATCCATATATAACACACTTAGAAAACATATCCATATATAACACACTTTGAAAACATATCCATATATATTACACACCTTGAAAACAAATCCATACATAACACACTTTGAAAACAAATCCATATACATGTATAACACAAAATGAAAAAAAAAACAAAAATATTTTTTGAAAACATATCCATATATATTACACACCTTGAAAACATATCCATATATAACACACTTTGAAATCAAATTCATATATAACACACTTTGAAAACAAATCCATATAAATGTATAACACAAATTGAAAAAAACATTGATATATAACACACTTTGAAAACAAATCCATATATAGCACAAATTGAAAACAAATCCATATATAACTTTTGAAAACAAATCCATATAAACACACTTTGAAAACATATCCATATACAAACACACTTGAAAACCCATATATAACACTTTGAAAACAAATCATATATATATATAACAAAAAAATCCATATATATAGCACAAATTGAAAACAAATCCATATATAACACACTTTGAAAACAAATCCATATAAACACACTTTGAAAACATATCCATATATATAACACACTTTGAAAAAAACCCATATATAGCACACTTTGAAAACAAATACATATATAGTACAAATTGAAAAAAAATCCATATATAACACACTTTGAAAACATATCCATATATAACACACTTTGAAAACAAATCCATATATAGTACAAATTGAAAACAAATCCATATATAACACACTTTGAAAACAAATCCATATATAACACACTTTGAAAACAAATCCATATATAGTACAAATTGAAAACAAATCCATACATAACACTTTGAAAACAAATCTATACAAAACACAAATCTATATATAACACACTTTGAAAACATATCCATATATAGTACAAATTGAAAACAAATCCATATATAACACACTTTGAAAACAAATCCATATATAACACACTTTGAAAACAAATCCATATATAGTACAAATTGAAAACAAATCCATATATAACACACTTTGAAAACAAATTCATATATAGTACAAATTGAAAACATATCCATATATAACACACTTTGAAAACAAATCCATATATAACACACTTTGAAAAAACCCCATATATAGCACACTTTGAAAACAAATCCATATATAGCACAAATTGAAAACAACACAACTTAAAAAAATGCTTTTGAAGTGGGTTAAAGATATGCATTGGACATTTTTAAAATTGTAAAACCTTATCTCTATTATAATGTAGTGGTTGGATTGCTTAATGAGTACAGATAAAAGACGTAATAAGTTTTTATTACAACAGAGGTAGAACACTACAGTTTGATATGTTATCCCTGACTCTCTTTAGTAGGTTGGGTCATATTATTTTTATGAGTAATATTATAACGTTATAATTCCAAATTCTACCTATTTCATTAATTTAGCTGAAAAAACATATTAGTAGACTTACCGTTGTCAATCTATACCAATAGGCTTTTTAGCTATCCAAAGAAGGGGTATCACTTTGGGCCTTTTTACGGCCACTCAGTGACAGGCAAAATGTTTTGCATGAAGATACATACACCACCTAAGGGTTAGCTACATATTATATGCTATTCAGAACATCCATTTTTATTTTATTTTATTTCTTTTTTTTTCTTTTTATTTTGAGTGGCTTAAGGAGGTCAAAGGATGTAAATTGATGTTATTTATTGTTTTGAACAATTAGAATTATTTTTTTCAGTTTTCGCGTACAAATCATAGTTTTGTGAAGAAAACAGACTAAAGAAAATGAAGAAATAGGTCATATTGACCTAGTTAAGCATTTGTAATATTTAAGCATTAATATTTTACGACGATTTGATAGCTTTAGATTGATGTTTAGTACTGCATGTGACCTGCTTAAGATGATTACATTCTAGGGTCGCACGGGTTGGGTCATATTCCATGAATGGTATTGTCTGTCAATTAATTTATATTTAATGCTATTTTATGGTTTTCCAAGAAAAATAATGTTTTTAAGTTATTAAATTTTATTTTTGCGGTCATTTGAAGCAACACATTCACTGAAGCATTTAAACATGCATCTTCGTACTTTTATTTAAGTTTGTTTTATGAGAGAATTTCAACCAACATCAATCCAGGTAGGATGTTAAAATGTTGCCGGCTGCCCTTTGAACGTAACACGCATTTGTGTGTGTTATGACTAAACTATGATGATAATTAAAATCGCAAAAGTATTCAAAACATGTTTAAGCATAAAATGCATTTGTAAAAAGTATCTTAGTACTAATCTCTAAATTGACACCGTAACAAAGTGATGAGAGTTCATTCATATATTTAACAAAGGTGTTTCCAGAGTGCATTGAAATATATTTCCATTCAACTTTCAGTTTCCCGTTTAATATATGTTAAACCAGATGGGCAATATCTGGCTATGAACTCAAATCTGGTCAAGCGTATGAATACTTGACGTTTCCGCCGCTGACAATGTATACACTGTATACTTACGCCTATACATAACGGTCAAATATTTTTAAAAGTGGTTTTAAAGTTGTGTGGTTTATGAAATCAAATGGTATTATCGTGTTGACAAAATAGCATATACTAAAAAAAATTATCGCATAATTTTCAGTTGTTCGCTTTTTTCAAACCGTTTTGTGTTGAACTATATTCAGAAGCTGATGCTATGGCTGTTCCGTTTATTGAACTTGGTGACGTCAGCACTAGCACAAGCGGGTAATTCAAAAGATATACATGTATAGTTTTGAATTTTATGATCGTAATGGAAATATAAGTAATAAACTGTTACCAGATTGGCCATACAGTTGATATGAAACTCATCCGTCCGAAAGATAAATATTCATGGCGCCCTAACGGGCGCCATTCTATTTATCTTCCTTCCGAATGGGCTTCATATCAACTGTATGTCCAATCTGATAACAGTTTATTGCTTAAGCATAATATTAACACATAATTAAAAAATGAAATATTTGATCGTGAATATCATCACTTATATCTTAGTTCATTAAAGATAGGGTGTTACCCCAAAATAATTGCAACATAATTTTTTCTTTGTTTTTCATACAGATCTGAGTTTGATTTATAAAAGAAAACAAGTCGCCACATATAAAAATTTGGGAAAGGGTTTTTCTTGACCCCCCAAAAATCAGAAAAATAGGGACATTTGGATAATTTGCCAACTTTGAAGCCAAATATAAACTTACATGGTTATCATGAGATACTTTAAAATTACTGTATGGTAAGAACGTTATAAGGACAGCACAGATTGCCAAAAACATAAGTTGAAATAAAAAAAAAAGTATGACAACGTGAAAATTGCATAACAATGTCCTTGTAACAGCCAAATATACTATTGTTGGATTGTTAAGATAATTTTTTTTTTTATAAAATTTACAATCTATATTAAACACTTTTTGTCATCTCACCTTGAATATTCGGTCATAATTTTGTATTTCAATTAGCGAATACAGCTAGCTTACAAAGATTATAAAAATATGTCACTGCTTTGTACCTGAAATGGGTTATATTTAGATATATTTGAGGTAATATACAATCCAGATTATTCTGTCATATGTCTGCAATTAATTAGAGATTCGCATTGTACTTGTATATTCTAAAATCTATCGGCAATAAAATTCAGACAACCTTAAAAAAAAAAAAAAAAAAAAAAAGATAAAAAATTGTTATTATCAACAATACCATTGATACTCATTTTGGTGGAATTTTTTTAAATAAAACTTGTTGATTAAAGGCTTTAAAGGTAAAACATTATACTTTCACTACCTGAGATAACATGGTTGCTCAAAGTTGGTCTTTTGGCCTTTTCCATGGATTTTTGAAAGTCCAAATTGAATAATATGTCTTTTTTATTCAAGAATTATTTAGTAAGTACCGTCTCAAGTGTTTAGATATATTTTTTAATTCAGATTCTATGTAGGCTATACTCACCTAACAGAGACAACTATATCAAGACATCCCCAAATATAAAAGACGTGAAATCGATCAAATCCTCATTTAGTGCAAGTTTGACTAAACTTCTCAAATTGGCTAAGTCCTTAAGTAGAAATATCAAAAATGTGAATATCTTTTTTGTGACTAATCAGATTGCAAAATCCTTTGGCAGATATTACCTTCATAGTGGAGCGTTCTTTATAAAGTGAGATTGAAGTTTCTTTTTTATCACATATTTGAATAGGTCAGTTTTTCATTTTTCCATAATGGAACCGGATGGGGGTTACATAATTTTCAATGAGATAAAGGAATAAAATAAAAGTTCAGTTTCAATTTTATATCTGAAAATCATCACAGTTCTGATTTATTTACTGGCAAAATTTTATGACGAACGAATAGAGCATCCAAATTTATGGACTTAGACATATTTTGGCATTCAGCCAAATTAACGTGATAGGAAGTTTTTAATACTAAATAACATGTGCATATTTATACCGTTTTTATAACAAATGATCAAAATAACAAGTACAAAATATACAAAAAAAGTTATTACATATTTGGAAGCATTTGCTTTTTCATTTTCCGAAATATTAACTACCAAAATGGGTGTTTTGTCTAAACTCTAAGAATAAAAACACTTCGAATTGGCACGATCAGTCAACTTGACAGGTTAATATTTAGTTTAATCTAGCTAATGTATTATCGATCATGCATTAATATCAAAGAAAAGGCAATCCTTTAAGACATAAAACATAAACTGATATTGTTCAGGGTAAGATTTTTATAAAAGTTTGCATCTAAAAAGAACAAAAACGGCAATGTTAGCTAAATTAAAAAGGTTTTGAACCGTTTTCATACTTCTTCATTTCTTGAATTGACTGAAAGTATTGTATTATTTTAACTTATTTGTACTAACCTAAAGTTTGTCTTACTAATACACGATTTCATATTTCAAGAATTGTAAAATTAGCAGATATCGTACTTTAAAAGTGGTCAAAAGTGTGATTTCTTATATATTTTCTTATTTTTCGGGTGTTGAAAAAACGACTTTCTGAACATCTGATTTTTGACTACTTTTTTCTTGGTAAAATACTAAGATCTTCCAACCTGAAAAGCAGAAAACAAATTCTGTTGCAATTATTTGGAGGTTAAGCCTCTATTTTTCGTATTTTTACTGGACTATCTATATTTAACCTGGATACCAAGCCTAGCAGTAGGAACGGTTAAAAATGTAAACCAACATCATGTACTGAGGTTAGATTTTCTAAATAAAACAAAAATGAAATAAATAAAGTATAATTTTATCGATACGTGGTTGACGTATTTGCTTTCTAAAAGATCAAGCAATTTACAGGTGTGTTAATGTAAATCTGACTTTGTGATTGGTCCATTTACTTGGGCGAGAAATCGCATACAGAAATAGGTCGTATTTGATCTGGACCAGAATCGCACGAATGTTGTATTTGTCATGAACAATACAGCCACCCAACGAGTCATTCTATTCATTCAAGTTGCTCGATTTGTTACTTAACTGTATGTTTATCGCATTCTAGATGTGTGTCAGGTCTAGGGAAGGCCTATTGGAAAAGGCGAAAACTAATATATAATATTTATTTTTAAGAAGACTTCTCAATGAGTGTGATGGCGTCATTCCAGATTTCCTGCCGCATCTTTATAATTATGTTTTCATTTGTCACTTACGTTGCATCGAATTCATCAGGATGTTTAAACTTTACTGAATACAAGACTGGCCAGAAACTTGAAGCTGCATCTGTCTTCGTTACAGTTAATCAATTGAATTTTCATCAGTGTCTACAGCAATGTTCATTTCGAACATCTTGTCGTGCCTTTACATACACCTTGGACAGTGGGCTGTGTGAGCTTGGATCCGGAGGATATACCATGGAGGCTGCGATAGGGGACGGGATACTGTCAAGTCCTGCTTCCTGGACCCCGGGCAGTGTAAGAAATATCTAATCTAAATGTCTAATTTCTATAAAAATAGACCCGATACATATATAACTAGGAAATTATGCTGCTAGTGTATCATTATTTAATATCCTGAATCAGCTTGCCTTAAACATGAGATCGTGCGACTCTACTGATAATGCTGTGATTTTATTATCAATAATGTTATAACTGTTTTTAAGAAGTAAAAATCGTATCATATCTAAATGTTTTCAAAGATGTTTTACATAATAGTAAGATGTTGAGCACGGTCATTGTGATCCTTCTTGAGACAATGCTAATTCACATAACCTGTTTGGGCTACTAATCAAAGGAAAAATCCATATATGATAGAAAAAAATAATTGGTTATAATTAAAATCCCCGGAACAACGAAGTTGTATGTAAAATAAGAATCATATTTCCAGATTTATAATTGCTATTAAAACATTCCTTTGTGGGCTTAAGGATCTTTCTATGCATATTTAAAAAATCTGCATCATAATTAGAAAAGGGTCTGTCCGCTTAATGTTTTCCTATTAATATTTACGGTTCAAGATGTCTAAATAAATGAAAGTGATATAGTTAAAAGTTGAGTATCTTTCTATTACATGTATCATCGTCATATCAAACATAGGAAAGATGTTCAACTAAAATCAGCCATAAACGCAAGTTGTAAACGGCCACGCGAAATGGGAAAACAATAAGCTAGTTCTTATGTAAAGAATGAACTGGATGGGCTTAATATGCTAGTACACTTTCAAATGATCGCCGTATAAGTCATTTTGTAAACGGTACTAAAGACTTGAGATTACAAGAAATATCGACGTTCTTTTTATTTAATTCAGGTCGAAGCTATATTTTAATGTGACTAAAACTAAAAAAACTACTACATCAATTATACTAGATTATACTGGTTCAAGGAAATATGGGCATTATGCATTATTTTTTTCATTATTTTTCAGTTTATACAATATATCAATAATGCCAAATAAGAGACAAAGTATTGAATAAGAATAACACAAAATATGTTTAGCACGTTTTACATGTCAGACACCTCTTCCGTCTATTGCGATTCGTTCGCAATGTTGAAACACATCTGACGAAACTTCAAAAGGTTAGATGAATTGGCTAAATAAATTCGTCACTAAATAGTTTTCTGTTTATTTTTTCTATCCTCTGTCGATAAATAAAATCATTAAAAGGAAACCGTTAATGTTTAAGATACTGAATGTCCGCGAGACCGACTCGTTTTACACAACCTTTGTGAATAATAGTTTGAGCGGTATGTTCTTTAAGAGAGCTGCTTGTGAAGAATAAAATCGAATTAAACTGTTATGAACATAAATGAATGTTTCTGTAAATAAAGGAAACGAATTTAGCCTATCAACCTGAAATGAAAATGAGTATGAATGCTATTGAATTAATCAATTCATATAATCCAATAAATAACTCAATATACGAAAGCAATCTAAAGCTTTCAATACGCCAGTATATAGTATAAACTGTCAGTGCATACTACACATGAAGTTATGATCATTGAATCACATAACAGTAGTTCATGTCACTCAAATGCCTCGATATTCCACTTGACGTCAATATTCAATACCTTTCACATGAGACACATGTAACGACTCACAGCTTTCTAAACTGTTTTTAAACATTATTGAATTTATATATTGTTCTTAATCATTGAGTTTTCTGATCAATGTTTCTCTTACAAAGAAATTCACTTTTTGTTACAACCAGAACACCACAACTAGTTCAATCCGGTGTTTATTCATCATGGCCGCCTAAACATGTACTTACAACTTGCGCGATCCCACAATGCATTAATTAGTCAACGGGTGTATGTACGTATGTATGTATGAATGTATGTATGTATGAGTTATGTATGTATGTATGTATACACAGTGTTTATTGCATGTTTGCTTGCATGTAAACGTATAATTGATAAGTGTGTACTGTATGCATTTGTTAAAAGTGTATATTGTATATTGTGTAGGTGTATATGTTGAAGTAGAATAAATAAAATTCAGTTTTAAAAAAAGAAAATTTGCTGTTAGCTGGTAGTTAAGTGATTGTCTGCTGCTCTGAGTGAAAAAAAATAGTCAAGGGAGATAACTCTGTTGCACAGTCTTTGATATTGAATTGTCCTATAATTAAACTATCACACCAGTCTTTGTAAGGAATTCAATTATACTAGTAATTTTGAACAGTTGATCTATCACTTTTATATGACTAGAAAAGTATGAGTAAACTCGATAAACAGCATTAACATTTTAACATATAACATGAAAAAACTAAACTAAACTGATCAGGGTAGACTGCCCTTAATCAGTAAGGAGTTACGGAGATTATTGTGCCCCAGACACAGCAATTTCCTTGCACTAACTAACTATATACAACAAAGTCATTGAGTTTTGCTGGAAGTTGTGGTGTCCTTGCTGAGCGCCGTGGACTTGATGTCATTTCCGCAGTGTCCTTGACGTTATCAGGTTGTACCGATGTAATCTCTTTGGTAGGTACGGATAGAGTTGATTCCTGATTTCCTACAACTTCCGGTGTAGCACTTGGAGTGTCGACAACAATTGGTAATGACGTCATTGTTGGTTCTCGAGGAATGTCGACCGATTCCTTTGGAACATCTGCCACCTTTACTCCCGAATTTTCCCTACTCTCCAGTATCTCACTATCTGATGAACATCTGATTCGCACGTGATCAACATGGCAGTTGACTTCTCTCCCATCGTTGAGTTGAATGCTGTACGAGACTGGACCCGTTTTCGATTGAACTGTCCCCTCCAACCGTTGCGGACCTTTCGCAAAGTTCTTTACAAATACCGACTCTGAAGCCAAAAAGTTCCTTTCGCGTGCATGTTTGTCGTGGTACTGTTTTTTACGAGCTTGCCTCTCCCTCACCTTTTCGGACAAAATGGTTTCACTAAATCCAACCTGGATCGAATACGCCGTCCCATTTGTAGTTTGAGGGGTAATCCGATAAGCTAACAGAAAATGTGTTAATTTCTATTCAACTGTACCATCTGTTTGTTTTCGTAGTCCGTCCTTTAACTAAAAAAGTAAACATATAAACACACAGAACTTTCTGGAAATAGATAATTCTAGATCTCTACTTAAAATCAATATGTTTACAAACATATTTGTTTATACATGATAATATTCAAGAAAGTTCTATAACCTAAATTAATGATATGACCTTTATAGGATGTATTGAAAATAAAGCTATAGGAGT
Organism: Argopecten irradians; assembly: GCF_041381155.1. Lineage (NCBI taxonomy): Eukaryota > Metazoa > Mollusca > Bivalvia > Pectinida > Pectinidae > Argopecten > Argopecten irradians. The sequence goes on along the minus strand of NC_091135.1, from coordinate 68,691,381 downwards.
TGTCTCCCTTATCTAATAACAACATGTATTTAGTGTCAAACATAACACGCCCCTCCTTAAAGAACAGAAAGTTTTCTTGAAAAGGAAACTTTCTTGAAATATCAAGTAACGTTTAAATCCTTGATAAAGCATCAGCTATAATATTGTCTTTCCCTTTGATATGTTTGATGTCAAGATTGTACTCTTGCAAAGTCAAACTCCACCTGAGAATTCTTTGATTCTTGTTTTTCATTTTCCCAATGAAAGTCAAAGGGTTGTGGTCAGTGAAGACCAACACAGGCACAACTGTAGTGCAGAGATACACATCAAATTGGTTCGAAGCCAAAATCAACGTGAAAATTCTTTGTGAATGATGGAATAATTTCTCTGGTGTTTGTCAATTTTTTTCGAGAAGTAACAAATTGGATGGTCAATTTGTTCAGAACCTTCTTGCATCAAAACAGCACCAACACCTACATCGCTGGCGTCAACAAACAGTTTAAACTGTTTATTAAAATCTGAAGCAGTCAGAACTGGTGAGTTTGATAGTATGGCTTTCAATTTCTCAAAGGTAGACTTACATTCGTCAGACCAGACAAATTTGACATTTTTCTTTAACAAAGCAGTAAGTGGAGCTGCAATAACAGAGAATTTTTGACAAAATTTTCTGTAGTATCCAGCCATATCAAGAAACCTCATCAGCTCTCTCTTGCTTCCAGGAATTGGAAAATCTATAATTGATTCTACTTTGGCCTGAACAGGTTTACCCTGCCCCTGTCCTACAACATGGCCTAAAAATTAAATAGTTGCATGACAAAATTCACATTTTAATTTCATGGTAGTGAGTCTTTCAAAGAATTCGCGAATCCCGCGTAGATGGTCTTCCCACGTGTCGTGGTATTTGATGACGTCATCAATGTATCCATCACAGCCTTCCAGGTCTGATATCACGCTGTTATGAAGACGTTGAAATGTTGCTGGGGCATTATTCATACCAAACGGCATAACTTTGTACTGATACAAACCTTGTGAAGTTACAAATGCCGACACTTCTTTAGCTCTTTCTGTTTATGGCACCTGCCAATATCCTTTCAACAGGTCAAACTTGCTAACATACTTGGCTTTGCCAACTTTGTTAATGCAAGAGTCAATCCTTGGAATTGAATAAGAGTCTTGTTTCACTGACATAGTTTACTTTTCTGAAGTCAGTACAGAACCGGTATGTCTTGTCTGGTTTTGGCACCAGAACACATGGAGAGCTCCACTCACTTTTGCTTGGTTCAATAATATCATTGTCCAACATGTATTGAATTTCTTTTTTTAAATGTTCTTCTTTCAAAGATTGAAACGGTAAGGATGTTGACAGGTGGCGCATCGCCTATATCCACGTCGTGATAAATGGCATCTTTTTTGCCTGGTGTGTTCGGAAACAAATGTTTAAACTCAAGTATCAAATCTTTCAGTTCATTGCGTTCTTTTTCCGATAGATGACACAGTTTCTTGTCCAAGTTCGCGAGCACATCTGAGTTCCGCAACTTAACACCATAGTCTAAACCTACATCTTGTACACCACCATCTAAGTCTAATTTACAAATATCAGCTGTACTTTCACTTTGTGATGGTACAGAGGCCAAAGTAGCAATAGGTTGAGATGTCTTGCTCTCTTCTCTATCTACGTATTTCTTAAGCATATTCACATGACATAATTGAGTTTTCTTGCGCCTCCCTGGAGTTTGTGCAATGTAGTTAACATCATCGACCTTTTTCTCAATAACATAAGGTCCAAAATATCTAGCTTGCAAAGACTGACCCGGTATTGGTAATAGAGCTACAATTTTGTCACCTGGATCAAAACTTCTTTATCATACCATGTTTTCATTTTGGTTTGAGTAACGGCCAAATTTTCTTTTGCCAGTTCACATGCCCTTGTCAACCTTTGCTTAAAGTTGTATTTCTGGTAATTTTCACTGTAACGATATGTCGTTTTAACATTTGATATTTGAACATGGACATGTAACTTGATGATTTAGCTCCCCAAAAGCATATGTCGGACTATAAGAGAGCCGAAATCTAGGGATAATATATTCCTGGTTTTGAATAAAACACCTCCAATCTCCGCCATATTCAGTACCTTCGAGTTTTGTCGGAATTCCTAATCGTATCACGTGACTGGCGTCAACACGTCCTGCACGTGGAGATCCAGGTAACTAGCGTAAGCCCACATGTGTTTGTTTACGTTTTCCTTCTGGCTAATATGAGCAAATCGTGCTGGTTTATATCCACAGAGCGATAATTTGAAACATCTCATTCACACATTGCGGTAAGTTAATATTGTGTGTATCAAAAATCGTAATGTTTTAGCATTAATTTCTTTGTACATCCAGTCTGCTGAGGTCGACCACGTGTTTTGTTTACGAAAAATTGTTGACATTTCTCTTGGTTTCACAACTCTCGTATTACTTCGAGATTGTCGCGACGATGTTCGGAAGAGTTCGGAATGATTCGGTATCTTTCGAGCCTATTTTTTACGTGTACACGTTAAAAAGATTTTTTTTACTTTTGTAATTAAAATACTCCCATTGCTGCAACTTTATAAAAAGTGGTAAAATTAGAAAGTTTAAACCTCGGACAGACGGAGAAAAATGTGTATAGCACCTATACAGTTTTTACTATGACAAAAAGAGCGAAAGTGATAGACCATACAACTTTAAAGTTAGACACATACTCTAAGAGATTAACTTTAGAATCTTCGTCCAGAATTTTGTCTTTCAAAATTTTCAAAGGACCACGTACAGTGTGCCCAAACACAAGTTCAAGGGGACTGAAGTCAAGAGATTCTTGTACAGATTCTCTAACGCCAAACAACAACATGTGTATACCTTCGTCCCAATCTCTTTTGTTTGCAAAACAATAAGATCTCATCATATTCTTCAATGTCTGATGAAAACGTTCTAAAGCACCCTGAGACTCTGGATGATAAGCACTAGACTTATACTGCTTGATCTGGAGCTGGTACATGACTTGTTGAAAAATACCAGACATGAAATTCGAACCTTGGTCCGATTGGACACTTTTGGAAGACCAACCAATGTAAAGAACTTAACCAAAGCCTTGACTATGAAAGGGACCTTAATATTCCTGAGTGGAATGGCTTCAGGGAAGCGTGTGGAAGAACACATAATAGTTGAAAGATACTAATTCCCAGACTTAGTTTTGGGTAGAGGACCTACACAGTCTATAATCACTACTAAATGGTTCCCCAAATGCTGCAATGGGATGCAGAGGTGCCACACGGATTTTCTGATTAGGTTTCCCTACCACCTGACAAGTATAACAGACCTACAAAAATCAGCCACATCCCGTTTCAACTTGGGCCAAAAGAAGTGATCTAGGATCCTGTTATAAGTCTTGGTCACACCTAAATGCCATGCCATAGGTACATCATGAGACAAACTCAGAATATCTTGCCTATACCTCGATGCGACAACTATTTGATTGACAACCTTCAAGTCTTCTTCGGGAGACACATCAGGGGGGCGCCACTTGCGCATCAACACACCTGACCTACGGAAGTAACAAACTGGGACTTTCTCAGCCTCTTCCTCATTCAAAGCCCGATAACACTTTTGTTTGTTTGTTTGAATTTTACGGTCCATCGATCCCGATAACACAATAAGGAGATGCCAGGATCTTTTTCCTGTTCTACTATAAACTCCTCTCTGGACAAAGATGAATTACTCATCATATCAGCCAATGAAGTACCTTTGTTAGGAACAACTCCATCACTATCGAGTCTACAGGATTGCTCAAAAGATCACACTTGCCCCCGACATCCTCTATATCATGAGCCAAGGAAGTGTCACCTAACCCTGGACTATAATTATCCTCAACTACTCAACATCAGCAACTTTCTTACTCATTGAACGAGTTACAGCACAAGAAGGGAAAATACCAGTAAATTCCTGTTGAATAGTCTCAGCATCACCTGTTTATCAGGGATACTGGACACTAAGGGATCTACCCTAACTTTCTCTCCAGCCAAGTCATTGCCTAAAATGAGCGACACGCCCTCTATGGGAAGTTCCGATCTAACACCAATGGTGACAGGCCCAGTAACCAAGTCTGACTTTAAATAAACACAGTGGAGAGGCACATTAACAAAACCTAACTCTACACCTTGAAGCAAAACACTACTACCAGATGAGGTCTCCTCAGACAAAGGCACTACGCCATCTAATATCAAAGAATGAGAAGCCCCAGTATCTCTCAAAATCTTCACAGGTTTCAAGTTGGTGATATCACAAGTAAGTGAAACGAAACCTTCAGAAATGAAGGGAGAGTACTTCTCCAAGACACTATCAGACTCTGAGCTCTTAATCTCAGCAGACACTTTAGAATCTTCCACAATATCATTAAGTTTCTGACTAGGCTTTGACATAGCTAACACAGAAGGAACTGACTGTTTACGCCTTTGCTCCTTACGCTGGAGAGAATAACATTCAGACATAACATGCCCAACTTTCTTGCAGAAATTACAAACAGGAACAGAATGAGACCCCACACCTGCCCTATTATCTGTTTTAGAATCATACTTTTTCTTATCACCTAATTTAGGTTTGTCGTTAGAAGGGCCTATAAAAGTTGGGTTCCTAGGTTGACCAAATTTACTAGTACCTGTGGTACTGTTTTTGTCTTGAGAACTGTTTTTAGCAAATGAGCCCGGACGAGTCCCCAATTCTGTTATGACCCAGAATAACAGAAATGAGAAACCAGCAGCTAAATTCAAAACACAATTTAATTATATATACAATATCATACAGAGATGGTTTACAATATTTAAAGTAATTGGTGGTGGTACAAGATTAATACGTTAATTCAAAATGTTACTGAACTGTATGTGAATGCCCTGGTATAATCCTTAATCCTTCCAGGTTCCTAACTAACAATGTTCACAACTCCACAAGGAAAATGAATGTCCACAGATAATGTGTAATGTTCCAGGCAATATGAATAAATCCACACTATGCGTTGTAACAATCCACAAATAAATTCACAATAGCCCTCCTTATAGAATATAATATGGCGCTGTACAATTCTTGATATGTCTAATTACAGGTCTCAATAAAGTTCTGACTAGCCTTGGGCAGCTGGAGTATATAAAGCTAAACCCTATTTATATTAGAGAACCTTCTACTTCTAGAAATATCTAACTTAAAACAGTAAACAAATGAACACACAGAACTTTCTGGAAATAGATCATTTTAGACTTATAATCAACATGTTTACAAACATATTTGTATATACATGATAATATTCTAGAAAGTTCTATAACCTAAATTAATGATATGACCTTTATAGGATGTATTGTTAATAAAGCTATAGGAGTTATCTCCCTTATCTAATAACAACATGTATTTAATGTCATACATAACACTGGAATCCTCCGATCTTCCTTCAATAAACCAAGAAGGGGTTTATGTTCCGTGTTTAGTAGAAAATGGTTGCCATACAAGTATTGGTGAAACTTTTTCACTCCAAAACTGATTGAAAGTCTTTCTTTCTCCAAATGTGAATAATTCTTCTCCGCTGGAGACAATGTACGCGAAGCGTAACAAACTGGCCTTTCTGAACCATCTTCATAGCGAGTACAGCACCGACACCGTAGGGTGATGAATCGCAGCTTAGTACAATTTCTTTGGACGAGTCGAAGTGTACTTATAGATCCGCCGACAATAACAACTGTTTTGACTTTCGGAATGCTTCCTGCTGGTCCCAAGCCCATTTGGCGCCCTTCACCAGTAACTTGTGTAGTGGTGCTAATAATGTTGATAAGTTTGGCAAAACCTGACTATAACAGTTTATCATTCCCAAGTACGCCTGAGGTTTTTCCAAATGGCAGGTGCAGGCATATCCCCGATTGCCTTGACCTTCTCCGTAATTGGTTTAACTCCCTCAGCATTGACCCGGCGACTCAAATATACCACTTCCTTTGCCAGAAAAATGCATTTCGACCGTTTCAGACGGATAGCTGCCTCTGTTATCCTACGCAGGACATCACTTAGGTTTTCCAGATGTTCGGACAGGGTACGTCTTGTGATGAGAATGTCATCTACTCTTACTACTACGTGACAAATACCCTGAAGCAGATTTTCCATGGCACGCTGGAATATTCCAGGTACTGATGGCACTCCGAAGTGGAGGCGATTGTAAAGATACAATCCCTTGTGAGTTTTATTGTAACATACTGTTTTGAGTCCTCATCAAGTTCAAGTTGCTGGTATGCTTGGCTAAGGCCCAGCTTTGTAAACTCACTTCCTCCGCTCAGTTTGGCGTACAGATCTTCAATTTTGGCAATAGGGTAATTTTCCAGTTTTGACACGGCGTTTATTTGTGACTTTGTAATCCCCACAGATAAGGATTGGTTTATCCTCCTTTACTATCGGTACTATGGGCACCGCCCATTCCGAGAATTGCAAGGCTTCAATTGTTCAATCGTTCCTCAGCTCCTCTTCAATTTTCTTTCACGGAGCGCGTACGGCACGGGCCTTGCCTTAAAATATTTCGGAGTTGCTTGCGCGTCAACATATATTTTGGCCTTAATCCATTTCACTGTGCCAAGACCATCCCTGAATGCATCTCCATATTTCTCAAGTGCTCTGTCCACCTTTTCTGGGGTTGTTCCTGACTGGGGTTTAGTGTGGAATATTTCAGACCAGTCAAGCTTTAGTTCCTGAAGCCAGTCTCTACCCATTAAACTTGGGCCTTCAACTACCATTAAGGGCAATTCTTGCTTTGACTATTACAAACAACTGAGACTAAACATTTACCGACGACAGGTATGGGCTCTCCCAAATATGTCCTCAACTTTCGGTCACATGGTTGCACCTTGATCTCAACTCCCTGGTCCACAATTTCATCTGGAGTCCTTTGACTGATCACTGACAGTGAAGCTCCCGTATCTATTTCCATGACTATGGACTTGTTTTCATGTTGCACCGTTGTCATGTATGCATCCTTTGAATGACTTGCGTGAAACATCGTATAGACCTCATCTTCTTCTGCCTCCACGTAATTAGTACTAGATGTAGGTCGGCCTTTTCCTCTTCCCCGACCTGTATGTTTCCGAAAAGGTCGTCTTGTCTGACATCTCGTTACACCTGACTGTCGTTGCAGGTGTCCCGTCTTCCCACATGAATAACATTCAATATCCTTGTATCGAGATGTTGCGGGAGAATGTTGTTTACCGCACCTAAAACACCCATCATTAACCTCGGAATGTGTGTTCTGATTCAGTTCTTTGAACTCATCGAACGTCTGTTCCCCCGGTTTTATAAGAGCCAACGAATTACTCATAAGTTTGTACATTTTCGATCCACATACTGACAATAGAATGGCTTTTTTCTTTTCACATTCGGTAAAATCGTTCGCCGTGAAATAATGTTCTAATCGTTCGATGTATTGAATCCATACCTCTGATTCCGGGCAAAATTCCACTAATTTACCGTATGCAGCCATCTCTGGGTTCTCCGTTAATCTTCTGACACAGACCTTTAACAGTCAACCGCCTCGTCGCCAGTGTTACAACCAGAACACCACAGCTAGTTCAATCCGGTGTTTTTTTCATCATGGCCGCCTAAACATGTGCTTACAACTTGCGCGATCCCACAGTGCATTCATTAGTCAGGGTGATACCTCTGTTGTACTTAAAGTAACACTATACTAATATAATATATATATTTGACTAGTTACTACACTTTTTTTTCACAAAAGTTTGCAAAAAAACATATTTTTATACTCCGATACGGTTTTTTAAATAATGATATCAACGCTTAAAATTAACTTTTTGATTATTTGATAGACAAAACATCGATTTTCAAGGGATTCTTTTCCAGATCAATATACAATTTCAGTATATGTATTGTGACGTCACGATAATGCCCGGTTGTCGTCCCGTTCCTGATATTTTTCATAGTTGCATGGGAAAAAATCGGCCAATCAGAAATTCAGATTTAAAGTGAAATCAAAAATATTGATCAGGAAAACTAATCCACTGAAATCAAATGGAATTGTACATTTAAACGTAATAAAAAGTAGTCTGAAAATAATTACAAGCATTGATGTCACTACTAACGAAGTTTCCATTCCATATGATGAAATATAACTGCTATTCATCAAGAAACAATGGATATCCACTGTATAATGCAAACATTTAACGGAACTATATATTGTTCTTTAACTTGACATGTATACATATAAACGTAAACATAAAGAGAGCATCTCTCATTTTATCTTAGACATGGTTATGTAAATATTACCTGATTTGTAAATGCTATTATTGTTTTGTTTCATAGGTGAGTGGTCAATGTTCTGGTCACGTGTGTCCGGAGTGGATGATGTGTGTTGGTTTGAAGAGTGGGTCAAACATCTGTATACAACCAGGTAGGATTGATACTGGCTAGTTATCCAATATTACAATCTCTAATAAGTTGCATGCTTCGATATCATCAGCAAAAAACGAAATAAGATACCAGTATGTTTATAGAAACCAATTATAATTAGGTCCGACTCTCTAACGTTACTTATCATTTTCTTTTTCAAAATATTTTTCTATTCTAGACACGGATATTCTGCCTACTACAACGGTTGCTATAACAACTACTACCACAATACCAACCACAACTACCACTACCATACCACCAACTACCACTACAACTACCATACCACCAACTACCACTACTACTACCATACCACCAACCACAACCAACTACTACTACCATACCACCAACCACAACTACTACTACCATACCACCAACCACAACTACTACTACCATACCACCAACCACAACTACTACTACCATACCACCAACTACCACTACTACTACCATACCACCAACCACAACTACTACTACCATACCACCAACTACCACTACTACTACCATACCACCAACCACCACTACCACTACCATACCACCAACCACAACTACTACTACCATACCACCAACCACAACTACTACTACCATACCACCAACTACCACTACTACTACCATACCACCAACCACAACTACCACTACCATACCACCAACCACAACTACTACTACTACCATACCACCAACTACCACTACTACTACCATACCACCAAACCACAACTACTACTACCATACCACCAACTACCACTACTACTACCATACCACCAACCACAACTACTACTACCATACCACCAACTACCACTACCACTACCACCATACCACCAACTACCACTACCATACCACCAACTACCACTACCATACCACCAACTACCACTACCATACCATACCACCAACCACAACTACTACTACCATACCACCAACTACTACTACTACTACCATACCACCAACTACCACTACCATACCACCAACTACAACTACTACTACCATACCACCAACTACAACTACTACTACCATACCACCAACTACCACTACTACTACCATACCACCAACTACCACTACCATACCACCAACTACCACTACCACACCAAATACAACAACTCCAGTTACTACAACTGTTATCGCCACCGTTCCGCCGCTAAATATATCTTCCTACCAAATCGTGGAGTTGTATACTACCTACCAAGGGGCTGTGAGCGCGTGTGCAGCTATAGGAGGGGTCCTCCCCGACCTCAAGACTCAAGAGGAAGTTAATTCAGTCTTACCCCTTTTGCAAAATAGGTCAGGTTAGTAAAACGTCATTCACATCTTCATAAATCCAAATTGTATTCATGTAAAATGCGCGCATGTAGGAGGTTATCAGATGATATAAAATAACGATGTCTACTTTGGCACATTGCGATTGCCTTTTGTTCGGCGTTTGTCGTGTTTCTTCCTCACATTAACTAAAGCACACATACATTTGATATTAAATGTAAGGCATGGTGGAATAATATGTAACTTTTTTTTCTGTTTGAGGGCTAAATTGAAATTTTCACAATAGCGAATACAACTCGAAATATTATACTTTTAAGAATGAAATAGAGTTCTACATTTCTTTAAGTAGTTTTCTTTTGTCTGCATTCAAGTTCATATATTAAGGTAACACCCGTCTGTGACTGATACCTTATCAATGATCTGACCCTGTCACCCTGTTACATTATGAGGAGATTGGATTGCAAAGGTATAAAGCATGTTGATGTTTTCATTAGACTATCTTTGACACGAAATGAACCCACTCTCAAAGTCGTCAAATCTATTTAAGTGCCTCGTAGCGAATCAGGAAATGTCCAAGAAATAGCATAAGTTACCAGTGTAATTGTTGTAATTCGGCAATAAACATTTTACCTGACAGCAAGCGTGAGTCTTATCGCAATCGAACATGGAAGTAGCATAAGAATTAATATATGACAGTGTTGACCTAAGAAGGCTGTGTTTATCAATGTCCCATTTTGTATTGGAATTCTAAATACCACAATTTGTATTTGAATATTTTTGCATGATTTCTTTAACAGTTCTTTGTGGAGGCTGTCCGTTAGATGGAATCGTGCACGAGAACTCCGTAGTCGTTATAACGTCACCGAACTATCCACAAGAGTACGGCTGGTACGTCTAACTTAACCTTTAAGTATTCAGCATTAAAAGTTCTGTATGAAGGATGTCATAATGCTCGACGTACAATTCTTTCGGTCTATGGAAAAATAACCTCACAGATTAATCCAATAGAAATGAGAAATTACATGAAATGTTATCAATATAACCATGGGAATTCATACAAAATTATATCGAGAAAAAGTTCGTCTCTATGTGAAATGTAATCACGAGTTCTCAATGCTTCTTACCTCGCTGTAATGTTTCCGATTTCTCCATACGATAATGCAGTTTTACAAGTGAGACGAGATGTAGATTATTTGTACGTGCTAGAATTAATTTTGAGATCAGACGTTTTTCATTGTAGCTACGAGGATTGTACGTGTCCTCTGAAAGCGGAAAGGAGCGACCTTAAGCTGAGTCTAGAACTCGTCATTACTAACCTTGAAAGCGGTTGTGACTACCTTGCAATATATGACGGTACGTTGATGGAAATTATATAAGGTTGTATTTGGTTATTCTCAAACGATTTAATTTTCATCAATAAACTAGTCTGACAAGCTTAAATTCATGATGAACAGGGTTTATGATGATATAATATAAAATCAGCATGCATATGTATTTAAGCTACTATTTATTTCTTAACTTTGTAAAATAGATAACGGCAGCCCTGCGTTTGTATGTATAGGTCCTAGCACCACCAGTCCCATGTTTGTATTTATATAACACCTCCAGTCCCATGTTTGTATTAAATCCCTAACACTGCCAGACCTACTATTGTGTTTATAAGCCCTAACACCACCAGTCCCATGTTTGTATTTATAGTCCCTAACACCGCCAGACCTATGATTGTATTTAGTCCCATGTTTGTATTTATAAAATCCCTAACACTGCCAGACCTACTATTGTATTTATAGGCCCTAACACAACCAGTCCCATGTTTGTATTTATAGTCCCTAACACCGCCAGACCTATGATTGTATTTATAGGCCCTAACACCACCAATCCCATGTATGTATTAATAGTCCCTAACACCGCCAGACCTATGATTGTATATATAGGCCCTAACACCGCCAGTCCCATGTTTGTATTTATAGTCCCTAACACCGCCAGTCCCATGTTTGTATTTATAGTCCCTAACACCACCAGTCCCATGTTTGTATTAATAGTCCCTAACACCGCCAGACCTATGATTGTATTTATAGTCCCTAACACTGCCAGACCTATGATTGTATTTATAGGCCCTAACACCGCCAGTCCCATGTTTGTATTTATAGTCCCTAACACCGCCAGACCTATGATTGTATATATAGGCCCTAACACCGCCAGTCCCATGTTTGTATTTATAGTCCCTAACACCGCCAGTCCCATGTTTGTATTTATAGTTCCTAACACCACCAGTCCCATGTTTGTATTTATAGGCCCTAACACCACCAGACCTATGATTGTATTTATAGTCCCTAGCACCACCAGTACCATGTTTGTATTTATAGTCCCTAACATCGCCAGACCTATGATTGTATTTATAGGTCCTAGCACCACCAGTCCCATGTTTGTATTTATGGTCCCTAACATCGCCAGACCTATGATTGCATTTATAGGTCCTAGCACCACCAGTCCTATGTTTGGTAGATACGAAGGTACGAATACCAACCATACAATTGTGAGTGGTACAGACCAAGTCTTACTGAGGTTTACTACTGACCTGAGCGTGACCAGGGCCGGATTCAGGCTGACCGCCACCACCACTAATTCGTCTACAAACAGTTCCGGCTATGGAACGTTAAAATCTGTCAGAAGTAAGTAGGATGTTTGTTACTTCCTTAACCCCTTTACACACGAATGTCATTACAAGTGAACTTATTTGGAATCTGTAATATTTTCATCTACATTTCTTTTCAATGTAAAAATTCATTTTAACGAAAAGAAAAGGGAAAGAAGCGATATAAAACTTTAAAAACAGACTGAAGCAAGTTCTATGTTTAGTAATAAATGAAGCTTCTACCCAACAACATATCTACTCATGGGTAGCTTTCGACAACTACCTGGTTGCCTTCGTTATCATCTTCCGTTTCAACCAAGAGATACAGTCTAATCTTAAGTGGGATGATTTTGGCTTAAAGTCTGCAATAGCATAATATATTTCCAATTACATATATGTACTTGAGTTTGCATAACTCAAAATCATACATGATATAGTTTTGCATTTCCAAGCATTCATCTAATCGTAAACCTTATTCAAATTTTAATTCGCAGCACTAAGTTCCGTTTCATTTTCCAGCATTCACCAAATCGTAAACAATAATTCCAATTTGCAGCACTTAGTTCCAGTTCATTTCCCAGCATTCACCAAATCGTAAACAATATCTTAATTTTAATTCGCAGCACTAAGTTCCATTTCATTTCCCAGTATTCACCAAATCGTAAACAATATTTAATTTTCAATTCGCAGCTATAAGTTCCATTTCATTTTCGAGTATTCACCAAATCGTAAACAATATTCAAATTTAAATTCGCAGCACTAAGTTCATTCCATTTTCCAGCATTCACCAAATCGTAAACAATATTCAAATTTTAATTCGCAGTACTAAGTTCCTTTTCATTTTCGAGTATTCACCAAATCGTAAACAATATTCAAATTTTAATTCGCAGCACTAAGTTCCTTTTCATTTTCGAGTATTCACCAAATCGTAAACAATATTCAAATTTTAATTCGCAGCACTAAGTTCCTTTTCATTTCCCAGTATTCACCAAATCGTAAATGTTCCAGTAACAATGTTCAAATTTTAATTCGTAGTAATAACTTCCATTTCATTTCACAGCTCTCACCAAACTGTTCTGGCTGGGAGGGTCAATGAGTAGTGTATCCAAGGCATGGCATTTCTCGGATGACACGGCCGTACCCGCCGAGATGGAACCGTACCTGTACTATGGCTGGGACTACTACAGTTACTATGACGAGTATTACGAGAATATGCCTCTGGTCGACTTTCGTAGGACAATCAAATCTACCGGAGATTTCCACGGACATTACCAGGACTGGCATGCGTACACTTTGTGCGGACTTCCCTAGTAATACTAACTTTTAAAGCTGTTGGTATCTGATAATATACAAAATATCAGAGTCTAATTTATATGCCCAGGACCAATAGGAGCTTGATTACAAAAAGATGTAAATACATTTCAATTTAAAAGATCCATTTAGTAACTGTAAAACAAACCAGTTACCTCAATGCAACAATTGATAAAAAGTCTCGAAGAAAATTTTCACACAGCTATCAGACGATGAAGACTGCATAATCGAATACTTACATCAAGAAAAAAACATCAAACCATGCAATAACAAAATCATTTCATACACCACAAAAAATATATCATGCTGTTTTACTTTTTCAAATGACAGCTATTTGTTTACAGTGAGCTACCAAGGGGAGATGACTCTGATAATTTCAGACTATAACAAGCTACCTTTAATATTTGTCATTTTTGTTGAACCAATGGTAGTGGCTATGTATAATAGGTTTATATCATTTTGTACCAAAACGTTTGTAATAAGTTTTATTAGTTTTCAATAAAAAAAATAATAATACCATTCCCTAATTTATTATTATTTTTTTTTTTTTTTTGTTATCTCAAGGCTAATGGAAAGATGATACATTTACCTCAAGATACAAATGGGAGTCATTTCAATGATATCCCTTTAGTATTGTGAATTCACGAATATAGTCACGATAAGAACTGTTTTATCAAATTTATATGTTAGTTACAATTTATGTTCTTTAACTTATTTTATCGATAAAATTCCACCCACTTGTATCAGTATTTATCATATTAAACAAACACGTTTATTTTGAACAAAAATCCGTTAGATAAAACAATGACATTCTTTCTTTTAAAAAATGAAAAACAGATGCAATGATTATGTATTATCTGTGTCCTTTTGGCCTTCAAATCCGGCTGTCCTAGATATGGTCCTTACTCGGTATCCTCAGAATACGAGTCTCGGTTCCAAATACAGCTACAGCTGCCTTCTCACCGGGACAAGTGGTCTAACGTTAGAAAGTAAAAGGTATTAGTCTTATTAAGGTTGTATTCTTCTGAGGTTTCAGTCCCGTTGAAGTCTCGTTTCAACATAGACCAAAGAAGTTATGAGATTTTCAAATATAATTTATCAGTATCTGTAGCAAGTTGCAAGATGCAAATTTTATCAAAAAATTGCATTTCTATTTTTAGTAGATTTTTTTATACGGGGATTTTAAGAAATGGCCCATTTGGCGGCCATTTTGAAATTGTGTCTTTTTTCGCTTCAAGTAGAGCCACAGTTTTACCATTTTTTAATGAAATTGTTTTTACTTAAATCATTACTGCGCCAGCATTTTTAGCTGTATTTAGCTAATTTTTGCTGCAAATCATTACTAGGTTCGTAGTAATTAAAATATTGAGCATTAATATGCGAAACGATACACTTTAGTGACTTTATTTTTACATTTAATGGTAATTTGGGCACTTTTATTTTTTACTCTAAAATACTGAAAAATAACAAAAATTCAAATGGGGCAAAAAAGTAAGCACACGGACCCCCAATTTTTCTTCCTGATTTAGAAAGAACAACCGTTTCCCTATTGATATGCAAAAGAATAACAAAAGTTTAATACCAGAACTTTTTCTATAAAGGGTTAAATTTGGCAAAAATGGCTGAAAATGGTGCATTTGGTAGCACAAAATTAAGGGGTAGGGGTAGCATATGTTGTTATTCTGAGAAAAAATATTAGTCTAATTGATCAAAACTGGTGTATTTTTAAAGAAGACTACTAGAAAATGAATTCTACAAACATTCATAAATATCAAACACCTCATTAGGAAATTATGGCTTTAATCTTTATCTTATATGGTCAAAACGGCAAAATTCCCATAAAATCCAATATTTTGTCAACTAGGTGTATTAGAGTGACAAAATCTCAAAAACGAGCACACGGACATATGTTTTTTCTTCCATTTTCTTTTATGGTATGAACTCCTTTTTCCAAAAATCTATATGAGAAAAAAAGTTTAATACAAGAAAATTTTGACTTCTCAGAGGTGTACATCCTTAAGTATTAGGTATTCTTATTAAATATTTGACCTTCATGGTGGCGTCATTTAAATAGTCTATATTTTGTAGGGACGATAAAGGATCGCCGCTTAAAACCAAGAAATGATAGATCCCCTTTAGATATTGATGAGAAGTGTTTGAATCATTGTAGACTATTATGGCAATAACACTATCGTCCAGATGTGAACGAAAACATTGTTAACAAGACTTAATATCTTACAGATAAATATAGCGTAGTCGATATTCAATCTCAACTAAATGTTATATCGTATATATAGATATGTTATCATTGTCTTTACGTTTGAAACAAATATCTCTACAGGACGTCGAGATCAACTGTAGCTAAACCAGGTAAACGGTAAACTGAAGATCGATGGCTGAAAAATCGACATCAAAGAAAAAATGTAAGTTAACGAGCACAAGAACGCATTCGATCAGTAAAATCCATAGTCCTTTTGGTAGTAAAAAAGCAATGTGCAGTGTGGATTATACGGACCAAGATGAAAGTTAATACACACACATTCAGATAAAGTGTTTATGATAATTCTGATACTGTGTTCTACGACCGCCTGACAAAGTTTATAGAATAGTATATCTTCCTGTGGGTTCTGATCCCTATATGATCAAATCATACATTTAGAGTGGAATGTGACCTAACGATGGAGTTGTAATAATAGTCAATGACAAATGCTCTCGATTGATCAAACTTCATCTAGTGTCATTACAAAGTACAATGTATAGAGAAACATATTTACAATATTCAATAATTGCAATGTACAAGGAGGATAGAAATATGATATATATCCATACATTTCTTAATGTTTTGATAATTATAGAGTTTATTAGCTGTGAAAATAAAAATGTTTTGTATCGTGTAATAGTATTGTACTTATTAATATATAATTTTCTTTCCAAGGTCTTAAAAGATCGCAATAACCTCAAGCCAAATACGAAATATCTTAATTTTTTATCTAATTAATTAAGTCGGCGCTTTTTCTTACGAGCAATAGCGGTCTGGCTCTCTGTCTATGGGATGCAAACACGACATTAGACAGGTGCCTTTTACTAACCATATGTTGAGGACTTTCCTTCAGTACTCTAGATTTATTTCGTCTTTCCTCCATGGTTCTTCCGTAAAGCAATTTCTGGTAGTAAAGAAAACAAAATCTAAAGATCAAGAACATCCAAAGAAATGAAAAATGTCACAAAATTAATAAGTTAAATTACCAGACCGATTACTACATATTTGCTATAGTAAACAGAATCGCGTGTTTAATTAAATGTTATATTATAATACCTGATAATTCAATATTGTTTATGTCGATAATGCCTGTTTCATAACTTGTTTATATTTTCTATTTTGTTTGCATTTCACATACAATTTGATTATAGTTGCCATGCTGTCTCACGTGATATTCACGCAAATTACACGTGAAATTAACGTGAAACAATTTTGTTTAATCCCTGTCCTTAATCATGGCCAATTATTTGTCAATGATATCAATTATTTAAAAAGTTTCAACATGTTCCAGTAAAGCTTTAACTTTTTTCTATAATGTGGTTTCCAAAAAGGTAATTGTTTGAATGACGCTATGGCGTCTATATAACTGTTTATTTATACAAAGAACAAAGGAACACAGTCACATCATACGGAATTAATTTATAGAATTCAATAAAGTAAATACAAGACGGTGATATCAACCATTGTGTCAATTCACATGATGAAACATTTCAAAATATTACTATTCTTGAAAGAGACAAACTTTGACAATGATTGAATAAGACTTGTGTATAATTAGGTACATACATATTGACTTTTAAGTCATGCATTCATCTATATGCGTCACAATCGAAAGATATACATATATATGGGTGTTGATTAAGCGATGTTGCTATTTATCATCCTATTTGATATATAAATTAAAAAAAAACATACTATTCACATTCGTGCCGAAATAGCGTATTTGTGAAGTTCAACTCTCTTCGATGCTTACGTTTTCAGACTACGGTTATTCAAATAACATTAGATCTTTCTAATTAATTCATTATTAAGAATCGGCTTTAAACGTTCCTTAGGACGAATATGTACCGCTTCTTCATTTTATGTATGCTGTGCACTATTACGTGTGTAGTTGAGGGACAAGTCAGATCTACTATGATAGATATAGGGACATATTTTACTCGGGATTTAAAGTTAACTTCCCCGTCCGTGTATCAGTCTATGGAAGTACCGTCCTTCAGTCGATGTGTGAAGGTATGTGTTTTGAGCACGGCTTGTGAGATCATCACTTACGATACCATGGACGGACAATGCTACCTAGCAGGAAGTCAGGCCGGATTTCAGCAAACCACCAACCAACGTTATCTGACAACTGTTCCGCCATCAGCTGGGTTCGTACCACCATATGTGGCTGTAAGTTTGTTTTTACAAATGTTGACGATTTCAGGTTTCGAAATTATTGTACTGTATATGTGAAGCATAAAATAGTTCCCATATCTGAAAAACATAATATCACAACTCGCTCGGCAGAAAAACATAATATCACAACTCGTTCGGCAGGCTGTTACAAGGAAATCTACTCTATAGAATCGTATAAGTCCACGGTGGAACAGATATACTTCTACCAAACGAGGATATTTACAGCTGCCTATTCCAGTCGAGGCTAAATCTCATCCGATGGTACAGCTCCCTCCATTCTATACCTCAATTAAGTATGTGTTATAGAAATTATCAACATAGAAATTATCAACATACCACATAACCACAAAGGAAATTATTACATTAATATATTGTTTTACATCCCTTATAAAACATTGACAAATCTCAATATTATCAAAATGTTAATTTTAATGGATATCATTGAGAGGAATATTAAACTCTAGGTGTCATTTCTATTAGGAGTTAAATAAGTATGAACAAATTGAGTTAAGAAATCTATTGGCATGTGTAGAGTCTCGCTGGTGCCTGTGATGGGAACAGTTGCCCAATAGGAACGACGTGCATTCCTCTGTCTGCGGGTGGTGCCCATTGTGTTATTACAGGTAAATATACTTCTTCTGCTAATCTTTTTTTTCAAACACTGTTTATTAATTATTTAATAAGAATATAATAAATATCCTGTCATATGTTTTATACGAACGTCCTTGTAACTTCTTTATCGAACCAATTAATGAAACCAAAAGTCAAATAACTGCCTAATGCTATGGTTTCAGACAGAGAGGGTTTTATTGCAATGTTCTTTTGTGGGTTCTGGCTCGCATGACTAACGTTAAACTTATATTAGCCATATATGTCATACTCATGAATCAAGGGGAGCTTTTAAAATTTGAATCAATTATTCACCATCAAAATCAAAAAGGTACCAACATTTTTAGAATTACAATACTTAAAATGCATAGGTTTAAATTTTACAAATGCAAATTAGAGCTGATAATGATGTTTGACAGTTGTACCAAAACTCCTTATAACCATAAAGTCAAGTTACGATCTACAATTTCATTTTCCATTTTTTCAGTATTATTTGTAATTGCAAAGTAATTTTTGCAGATATGTTTCCATCTAATCATTCATTATGCATACGATATTATGGTACATTGTGTTGAAACTTACATTTTTACGATATTGTTTATGTCTGTCTGTCCACTCGAATGATTTCCACGGCTAAATTAATCAAACCATATCATTTTCAATAGATTACCGAAGAAAAAATAGCATATCAAATGTTTCTCCCAATTATCAAACATATCACTTTACACGGTTTGGCAATAACGGCTCTTTAGAACTACGAAAGTAGAACAGGTCAAAACAAAGTTGGAAAATTAAAACGCGATGATACTATAAGTTTCTGTCAGTTAGTCATTTAAAAATTATGTTATCAGGAGACAATAAAAACTGAGATACACTGCCGTTTATAAAGCTCTTTGATTGAGTAATATAACGCTATTTTATTGTTTTTGAGTAATATGGTGAAATCATATTCTTTTTAAATCCTTTTTACTTATATGTCAATAAATTTTGTTAAAATGAAAATTAAGTCTTAAAGGCCCACTACCTTTCCGGAACGGTTTTAATTTTTTTAAATGGGAATGTAAAACAAGATCGATAATTTAGTAGAGTCGCAAAAATTATTAACTTACCGTTAATACTACATTTATCATTACCTTCTGAACGATTTGATTAAAATAAATAAAATGTTTATTTTCATAACGCGGGTCGTATTATGTTTCCCGCCGTCGTCCTAAATACCGGGCGGTAGTTGACCATCACTGCGCCAGACGGCAAAACAGCGAATTGACTCTCCACTGTTTTCATTTATTACGCAGGAAATCTTGCATATGCTTGGTGTCGTAACCTTATTTTAGGTCATCGGTACGCATTTTCTGATGCTATTAATTTTTTTTAGGAAACTTTTATATTTTGCTCCGGAAAGGTAATGGGCCTTTAAAATAACGTTTTTTGTCCGTAAAATTAGCCGTCAAATTGTCATTGAAAGGCAATAAATTTTCATTTTTTCGTTGTTGTCTCAACAATAGAATGTCCTCAACTAGACGCAGTCCCTAATGCGTCTCCTGACCCGAATAGCAGCGTGTTTGATCGAGCTGTGGGGACAGAAATCAGTTACATATGTAATGTCGGTACCATCCTGTCAGGCCCCTCAACTCGGACGTGTAAGGCTGACGGGAACTGGGACACCGTGACCTCAATGTGTTTAATTACTACTACCACGCCAGGTAGGATAGTATAACTGGGACACCGTGATGTCCATGTGTCTAATGACTACTACCACGCCAGGCAAGGTAGTATAACTGGTACACCGAGACGTCTATGTGTCTAATGAGTATTTTCAGGCCAGGTAAGATACAATGTAGTATAAATTGGACACCGTGACGTCCATGTGTCTAATGACTACCAACACGCCAGGTAAGGTAGTATAACTGGGACACCGTGACGTCCATGTGTCTAATGACTACTACTACACCAGGTTGGGTAGTATAACTGGGACACCGTGACGTCCATGTGTCTAATGACTACTACCACGCCAGGCAAGGTAGTATAACTGGTACACCGAGACGTCTATGTGTCTAATGAGTATTTTCAGGCCAGGTAAGATACAATGTAGTATAAATTGGACACCGTGACGTCCATGTGTCTAATGACTACCAACACGCCAGGTAAGATAGTATAACTTTGACACCATGACGTCCATATGTCTAATGACTACCAACACGGCAGGTAAGGTAGTATAACTGGGACACCGTGACGTCCATGTGTCTAATGACTACCAACACGCCAGGTAAGGTAGTATAACTGGGACACCGTGACGTCCATGTGTCTAATGACTACTACCACGCCAGATAAGATAGTAAAACTGGGACACCGTGACCTCATGTGTCTAATTACTACTACCACGTCAGGTTAAGATAGTATAACTGGGACACTGTGACGTCTATGTGTCTAATGACTACCAACACGCCAGGTAAGATAGTATAACTGGACACCGTGACGTCAATGTGTCTAATGACTACCAACACGCCAGGTAAGATAGTATAACTGGGACACCGTGACGTCCGTGTGTCTAATGACTACCAACACGCCAGGTAAGGTAGTATAACTGGGACACAGTGACGTCCATGTGTCTAATGACTACCAACACGCCAGGTAAGGTAGTATAACTGGGACACCGTGACGTCCATGTGTCTAATGACTACCAACACACCAGGAAAGGTAGTATAAACTGGGACACCGTGACGTCCATGTTTCTAATGACTACCAACACGCCGCCAGGTAAGATAGTATAACTTGGACACCGTGACGTCCATGTGTCTAATGACTACCAACACGCCAGGTAAGATAGTATAACTAGGACACCGTGACGACCATGTGTCTAATGACTACTACCACGCCAGGTAAGATAGTATAAACTGGGACACCGTGACGTCCATGTGTCTAATGACTACCAACACGCCAGGTAAGATAGTATAACTGGGACACCGTGACGTCCATGTGTCTAATGACTACCAACACGCCAGGTAAGGTAGTATAACTGGGACACCGTGACGTCCATGTGTCTAATGACTACCAACACGCCAGGTAAGGTAGTATAACTGGGACACCGTGACGTCCATGTGTCTAATGACTACCAACACGCCAGGTAAGGTAGTATAACTGGGACACCGTGACGTCCATGTGTCTAATGACTACCAACACGCCAGGTAAGGTAGTATAACTGGGACACCGTGACGTCCATGTGTCTAATGACTACCAACACGCCAGGTAAGATAGTATAACTGGGACACCGTGACGTCCATGTGTCTAATGACTACCAACACGCCAGGTAAGATAGTATAACTGGGACACCGTGACGTCCATGTGTCTAATGACTACTACCACGCCAGGTAGGGTAGTATAACTGGGACACCGTGACGTCCATGTGTCTAATGACTACCAACACGCCAGGTAAGATAGTATAACTTGGACACCGTGACGTCCATGTGTCTAATGACTACCAACACGCCAGGTAAGGTAGTATAACTGGGACACCGTGACGTCCATGTGTCTAATGACTACCAACACGCCAGGTAAGGTAGTATAACTGGGACACCGTGACGTCCATGTGTCTAATGACTACCAACACGCCAGGTAAGGTAGTATAACTGGGACACCGTGACGTCCATGTGTCTAATGACTACCAACACACGCCAGGTAAGGTAGTATAACTGGGACACCGTGACGTCCATGTGTCTAATGACTACCAACACGCCAGGTAAGGTAGTATAACTGGGACACCGTGACGTCCATGTGTCTAATGACTACCAACACGCCAGGTAAGGTAGTATAACTGGGACACCGTGACGTCCATGTGTCTAATGACTACCAACACGCCAGGTAAGGTAGTATAACTGGGACACCGTGACGTCATGTGTCTAATGACTACCAACACGCAGGTAAGTAGTATATAACTGGGACACCGTGACGTCCATGTGTCTAATGACTACTAACCACGCCAGGTAAGGTAGTATAACTGGGACACCGTGACGTCCATGTGTCTAATGACTACTACCACGCCAGGTAAGATAGTATAACTGGGACACCGTGACCTCAATGTGTCTAATGACTACTACCAACACGTCAGGTAAGATAGTTAAACTGGGACACTGTGACGTCTATGTGTCTAATGACTACAACACGCCAGTAAGATAGATAAACTGGACACCGTGCGTCATGTGTCTAATGACTACCAACACGCCAGGTAAGGTAGTATAACTGGGACACCGTGACGTCCATGTGTCTAATGACTACTACCACGCCAGGTAAGGTAGTATAAACTGGACACCGTGACGTCCATGTGTCTAATGACTACCAACACGCCAGGTAAGGTAGTATAACTGGGACACCGTGACGTCCATGTGTCTAATGACTACCAAAACGCCAGGTAAGATAGTATAACTGGGACATTGTGATGTCTATGTGTCTAATGACTACCAAAACGCCAGGTAAGATAGTATAACTGGGACACCGTGACGTCCATGTGTCTAATGACTACCAAAACGCCAGGTAAGATAGTATAACTGGGACACTGTGACGTCTATGTGTCTAATGACTACCAACACGCCAGGTAAGATAGTATAACTTGGACACCGTGACGTCCATGTGTCTAATGACTACCACCACGCCAGGTAAGATAGTATAACTGGGACACCGTGACGTCCATGTGTCTAATGACTACCAACACGCCAGGTAAGATAGTATAAACTGGGGACACTGTGATGTCCCATGTGTCTAATGACTACTACCACGCCAGGTAAGATAGTATAACTGGGACACCGTGACGTCCATGTGTCTAATGACTACCAACACGCCAGGTAAGATAGTATAACTGGGACACCGTGACGTCCATGTGTCTAATGACTACCAACACGGCAGGTAATGTAGTATAACTGGGACACCGTGACGTCCATGTGTCTAATGACTACTACCACGCCAGGTAAGGTAGTATAACTGGGACACCGTGACGTCCATGTGTCTAATGACTACCAACACGCCAGGTAAGGTAGTATAACTGGGACACCGTGACGTCCATGTGTCTAATGACTACTACCACGCCAGGTAAGGTAGTATAACTGGGACACCGTGACGTCCATGTGTCTAATGACTACCACCACCCCAGGTAAGATAGTATAACTGGGACACCGTGACGTCAATGTGTCTAATGACTACTACCACGCCAGGTAAGGTAGTATAACTGGGACACCGTGACGTCAATGTGTCTAATGACTACCAACACGCCAGGTAAGATAGTATAACTGGGACACCGTGACGTCCATGTGTCTAATGACTACCACCACGCCAGGTAAGATAGTATAACTGGGACACCGTGACGTCCATGTGTCTAATGACTACTACCACGCCAGGTAGGATAGTATAACTGGGACACCGTGACGTCCATGTGTCTAATGAACTACCAACACGCCAGGTAAGATAGTATAACTGGGACACGTGACGTCCATGTGTCTAATGAACTACCACCAGCCAGGTAGATAGTATAACTGGGACACCGTGACGTCCATGTGTCTAATGACTACCACCACGCCAGGTAAGATAGTATAACTTGGGACACCGTGACGTCCATGTGTCTAATGACTACCAACACGCCAGGTAAGATAGTATAACTGGACACCGTGACGTCCATGTGTCTAATGACTACTACCACCAGGTAAGATATATAACTGACACACGTGACGTCCATGTGTCTAATGACTACACCACGCCAGGTAAGATAGTATAACTGGGACACCGTGACGTCCATGTGTCTAATGACTACCACACGCCAGGTAGGGTAGTATAACTGGGACACCGTGACGTCCATGTGTCTAATGACTACCAACACGCCAGGTAAGGTAGTATAACTGGGACACCGTGACGTCCATGTGTCTAATGACTACCAACACGCCAGGTAAGGTAGTATAACTGGGACACCGTGACGTCCATGTGTCTAATGACTACCAACACGCCAGGTAAGGTAGTATAACTGGGACACCGTGACGTCCATGTGTCTAATGACTACTAACACGCCAGGTAAGGTAGTATAACTGGGACACCGTGACGTCCATGTGTCTAATGACTACTACCACGCCAGGTAGGGTAGTATAACTGGGACACCGTGACGTCCATGTGTCTAATGACTACTACCACGCCAGGTAAGGTAGTATAACTGGGACACCGTGACGTCCATGTGTCTAATGACTACCACCACGCCAGGTAAGATAGTATAACTGGGACACCGTGACGTCCATGTGTCTAATGACTACTACCACGCCAGGTAAGATAGTATAACTGGGACACCGTGACGTCCATGTGTCTAATGACTACTACCACGCCAGGTAGGATAGTATAACTGGGACACCGTGACGTCCATGTGTCTAATGACTACCACCACGCCAGGTAAGATAGTATAACTTGGACACCGTGACGTCCATGTGTCTAATGACTACCACCACGCCAGGTAAGATAGTATAACTTGGACACCGTGACGTCCATGTGTCTAATGACTACCACCACGCCAGGTAAGATAGTATAACTGGGACACCGTGACGTCCATGTGTCTAATGACTACCAACACGCCAGGTAAGATAGTATAACTGGGACACCGTGACGTCCATGTGTCTAATGACTACCAACACGCCAGGTAAGATAGTATAACTGGGACACCGTGACGTCCATGTGTCTAATGACTACCACCACGCCAGGTAAGATAGTATAACTTGGACACCGTGACGTCCATGTGTCTAATGACTACCAACACGCCAGGTAAGATAGTATAACTGGGACACCGTGACGTCCATGTGTCTAATGACTACCAACACGCCAGGTAAGATAGTATAACTGGGACACCGTGACGTCCATGTGTCTAATGACTACTACCACGCCAGGTAGGGTAGTATAACTGGGACACCGTGACGTCCATGTGTCTAATGACTACCACCACGCCAGGTAAGATAGTATAACTTGGACACCGTGACGTCCATGTGTCTAATGACTACTACCACGCCAGGTAGGATAGTATAAACTGGTACACCGTGACGTCCATGTGTCTTATGACTACCAACACGCCAGGTAAGATAGTATAACTGGGACACCGTGACGTCCATGTGTCTAATGACTACTACCACGCCAGGTAGGGTAGTATAACTGGGACACCGTGACGTCCATGTGTCTAATGACTACCACCACGCCAGGTAAGATAGTATAACTGGGACACCGTGACGTCCATGTGTCTAATGACTACCAACACGCCAGGTAAGATAGTATAACTGGGACACCGTGACGTCCATGTGTCTAATGACTACTACCATGCCAGGTAAATAGTATAACTGATACACCGTGACGTCCATGTGTTTAATGACTACTACCACGCCAGGTAAGATAATATAACTGGGACACCGTGACGTCCATGTGTCTAATGACTACTACCACGCCAGGTAAGATAGTATAACTGGGACACCGTGACGTCCATGTGTCTAATGACTACCACCACGCCAGGTAAGATAGTATAACTGGGACACCGTGACGTCCATGTGTCTAATGACTACCAACACGCCAGGTAAGATAGTATAACTGGGACACCGTGACGTCCATGTGTCTAATGACTACCAACACGCCAGGTAAGTAGTATAACTGGGACACCGTGACGTCCATGTGTCTAATGACTACTACAACACGCCAGGTAAGGTAGTATAACTGGGACACGTGACGTCATGTGTCTAATGACTACTAAACGCCAGGTAAGGTAGTATAACTGGGACACCGTGACGTCCATGTGTCTAATGACTACTACCACGCCAGGTAAGGTAGTATAACTGGGACACCGTGACGTCCATGTGTCTAATGACTACCACCACGCCAGGTAGTAAGTATATAACTGGGACACCGTGACGTCCATGTGTCTAATGACTACCACCACCCAGGTAAGATAGTATAACTGGGACACCGTGACGTCCAATGTGTCTAATGACTACCACCACGCCAGGTAAGGTAGTATAACTGGGACACCGTGACGTCAATGTGTCTAATGACTACCACCACGCAGGTAAGATAGGTGACGCAATGTAAGTACTAACTGGGACACCGTGACGTCCATGTGTCTAATGACTACCTCTACCACGCCAGGTAAGATAGTATAACTTGGACACCGTGACGTCCATGTGTCTAATGACTACTACCACGCCAGGTAGGATAGTATAACTGGTACACCGTGACGTCCATGTGTCTTATGACTACCAACACGCCAGGTAAGATAGTATAACTGGGACACTGTGATGTCCATGTGTCTAATGACTACTACCACCGCCAGGTAGGGTAGTATAACTGGGACACCGTGACGTTCATGTGTCTAATGACTACCACCACGCCAGGTAAGATAGTATAACTTGGACACCGTGACGTCCATGTGTCTAATGACTACCACCACGCCAGGTAAGAAAGTATAACTCGGACACCGTGACGTCCATGTGTCTAATGACTACTACCATGCCAGGTAAATAGTATAACTGATACACCGTGACGTCCATGTGTTTAATGACTACTACCACGCCAGGTAAGATAATATAACTGGGACACCGTGACGTCTATATGTCCAATGACTACTATCACGCCAGGTGGGGTAGTATAACTGGGACACCGTGACGTCCAGGTGTCTAATGACTACCAACACGCCAGGTAAGATAGTATAACTGGGACACCGTGACGTCCATGTGTCTAATGACTACCAACACGCCAGGTGCCAGGTAAGAAAGTATAACTGGGACACCGTGACGTCCATGTGTCTAATGACTACCAACACACCAGGTAAGGTAGTATAACTGGGACACCGTGACGTCCATGTGTCTAATGACTACTACCACGCCAGGTAGGGTAGTATAACTGGGACATCGTGACGTCCATGTGTTTAATTACTACCACCACGCCAGGTAAGGTAGTATAACTGGGACTGAATAAAATAGATTTTGAGATGATAGTTATCAGTTTAGGTGAGTTAGAAAAAATAGCAGGATGAAGTAGCATTATTTATTCAATTTCATTAAACATTTTGATTGTATTTCAGCTCCATTTACTGGCACATACATTGATCAGGGTAGTTACACAGTCTTTGTGCCAGCTATGGAAATATGTAGTGGTTCACTGCCTTTGATTAATTCCGTGAACTTCGCTAATGCTCTCGCAACATCAATGGCCGGTTCACCAGGTGAGACTATTAGATGATATCATCAAACGTAATATGATGTATAAACTGATAACAAACTTCTGAAGGACGACATGGGATTATGCTGTTGTTAGTTTGAGATCAACAGGATCTAAAGTTGGGATCATTTTTAAAACAAATACTATCACAAATTTTAATTCATAAGATCACATGTACAAAGTCATTAATTATATTTATTTATTTTTCACAATCACTTTATGCAAACAAAAACCCTGATACCTAAATGTCGAGTATTTATCGTAGCTTTTACCGTAGTCAGTCTCTAAAGCCTTTCTGTCATTCAGGTATCTTCTAGTTTCTTTTGTGCTGTTGTAGGGAGATGTTTCCAATGCCCAGATATTCTTGTTGCGGTACCAATGTCGTCAACAATGTATTCCGACAATTGGCCTGGGATCTACCAAAGGTAATATCAAATATGTTAGGCATCTGTCTGGTGAATTAAAAACTGAACAACTTTGTAACCATTATAAAATGTTAGGATTAAAGTAGTAATAAACTCATCACCAACAATGGAACAATAGACATATATATGATAGATCAAACCGTAGTTGTGAAGTGTGGTTTCGCCCTGCATTAGGTGAACAGCAAAAATTGCCAAATTCATGTGAGATATATTGGCCGTGTAATCATTTTGACTTCTACACGTGGTTCCGTGTTGTAGGTCTGGTTTTGTTTCAATCAGTATATGGGATGTGTTTTCAGTTATACGTCTTGTTCCTGTCTCTTTAATTCCAACAAATCGAACTACAAGATACAGCTAGACATTGGCGATCTGGATATTGAATCGTGCTGTGACGAATTGCTGGTATATGATGGTAGGTAAAATTCAACTCGACATCGGTGGTATGAATATTGAATCGTGCTGTGACGAATTGCTGGTATATGATATTATTCTTTAAACCAAATTATTTTCGCTGAGACTTAATTGGAATGTATGAGCAACATAACATTGTCATTCCTAAGATAAAAAGAGTTAAATTCCACAGAACTTTTATTGCAGAATTATGCATTGGATAACATAGAATCATCTGATAAGGGATAAATAAAACAAAATTGAAATACGTTCCATTAATTCATTTTCATCGGGATATCTTTATATAATTTCTTTGCATATTCTGTTCTTTTGTATTATTTGATGAAGATTAAATCCTGAAAATAGGACAAATACGTAGCGCATAGTACTAAAATTATATAATGCAAACATACAACAAACAGATATATTATGACGCATAAACACCATCCTTAGATAGGCAGCAATAGCTGCGAACACGCTCGGGAACGCTGATTTGTTTTACTGTTTTTAATGTGTGTTACCCACAAGGACATGCTCTATCTACATATTCTATTTAACACATTGCACTATATATCCCATATCAAGTTTACTTAACTTAATGTTATTTTAACGCATGCAAAGAGACAAGCTGTATTATTTTATTGGTATGTTTGTTTTATATATTATTGTTCGGTATAGGGGTAAAAATAGTCTGAATCATGTGTAAATTTAGTAGCTATGAATATGCCACAGGTTCCGATAGTACCGCCGAGGTTCTGGGGGTATTCAGTGGGCATTCGACAGGGATACAGACCCTCATAAGTACGACCAATGCGTTGTACATTGAGTTTAGAACTGATCAAATCGTACAACACACGGGATTCAGCATTGTTTACACAGAAGTATCATCCGCAACCAGCAGTTCTGTACCAATTACTGTGGTTCCATGTAAGTGCACTCCATTTGCTAATATTGTTGTAAGTATTTTGTATCAAAATATTAGAGCATACCGGAGAAGACGTAGGATTTATTACTTTATTCCTAATCAATATATCATTTTTTGATTATTTTGAAATGAATATCTTGTATTAAATATTCTCCATTTATTTGATGATGGTCAAAAAGTTCCTTTTTGTAACTTGTATATTTAGTTTACCTTCTATGCTAATATAGTTGTAATGGATACATCAAAGGCTTAATTAACGAGCTTAATATTAAATTTGCTGACTAGTGAACATCCACCTACTCTGTTGACAGCGCAAATGAATCTTTGGGTTTGGGTTCTTGGACACATTGACGAGGAACAGAAGATATGGACCAAACCGAATGGTACCCCAATGTTAAACCAACCGGTAATGTACCCGAGCCTGGCGTATCGGTTTGACTACCACAACAATACTGGGAGCTATTATAACGGTGTACCATTTGCAGACTACCGCCTTTGCTTTGGCACTGTGTACCGGACCTATATCGGTGTGGAAAGCGATACACATCGCTGTCATGTGGCCTGTTATAGTGCCTAAACATATGTCAAATTGAGACACCACTAGTGTCTTCATGTGGTCTAGAATCCGTCATCCCCATTTCAACAAATCTCAGAAAAAAAGACATAATGTTTTCCATAAGATTACATTATTTTGTTTTAATTTTGGGTTGAGAAGGTGTTAGGAGTAGCTAGATTATACAGCTCTGATAATATATATGAACGATTACAAATACTTACCTACGGTTCACAAAACAAAACTTCATTACGTTACAATTTCACATTTTTTTTACTTCAAGTTTTTTACTTAAATCACCAGTACGACGATATTTTTGCTTTATAATATTCATTTCTGCTGTACATTTCTCAGAGGTTTATTGTGATAAAAATTAAAAAAAACAATTATGTGTGAATGTAAAATCGTTTGCCTTTCTATTGTTATATCTTGTGTAGTCAAAGATGATTAAAAGATAGTCATCAGAAGTGATCATATGAAGTGTCAATCTGTTAAAGATGCTCCACCACTGACAAATGGTATTTTTTCACTATCAAAAACAGGAGCAGACGATTTAGTATTCGTATTTCTTCATTTACAAAAGTAACATACTTTACACCATTACCACCATTGGAAAGTTTGAGCTTCTAATTTTCCTTCAAGTTAAAATTACAACAAATGATTAATTGCATCGCGAAAAAAATCCATGGCACTATATCCCATATGGAATGAAGTACTGATTGTACATGCACCAAAAGCAACATAAATTATTTTATATATATATATATATATATATATATATATATATATATATATATATATTTTTGTTAATTACACAAATATACATGATTAAACACCACTTATTTTTCAAGT
Source organism: Argopecten irradians (assembly GCF_041381155.1). Lineage (NCBI taxonomy): Eukaryota > Metazoa > Mollusca > Bivalvia > Pectinida > Pectinidae > Argopecten > Argopecten irradians. The sequence goes on along the minus strand of NC_091135.1, from coordinate 68,660,374 downwards.
GATGAATATCATTTATGCTCTGTCGGCGGTGGAGCATCTTTAAAAAGTGAAATTGTGATCTTGTGATTGTTTATAGAGTAACATACGCTGCTATTTTAAGAATAATGGTTGGGATTATTGTTATAATTTTCAAAGTACTATACTTAAACTGGTGGTTTAAGTGACATGGTTGTTTGCTACTAAGCGTAACTTCCTCTCTCTCTGTACCTTCCATACCCACTATAATTAAATCGTTTTACATAAGATTGCAATAGCAAACATTAATCTTTTAATATTTTGTTACCTGTCAGGTAGGGCGTTAGAATTGTACCTGCTGCCCCTATAACATGATCGTAAAAGGCGACTAAATTTAGGATCTGATCTTTTCGCTACTTCCTAACTGACTTTATTCTTCGTAACCTCCCTTGATATCGCCTCACGTTTGGCCTTCGTTTGAGCGCTCGCCCTTGTGAGGTAGGTTCTGGGTTCTGTCCCCTGCCCGAGACACACCAAGGTCTATAAAAGTGAAAATGTCTGTCCCTGGTTAGCGCTCAGCATACAGGAAGAAGGACGACTGGCTCTCCCGTTGTCAGTATAATGTGACCGGTTGGTGTGTGTTGCTTGGTGTCTTTGGCAGCATGCATCAGTGATATAGCACTAAAAAGGATAAGAGTTCCACTATACAAGAAGACACAAAACGAACATACGACAGTCTCCTAAAACACGCACCTCGCATTACACTCTACACACCGCATACACGTCCTTACATGACCCTAGTTGTTAAGAGGACGTTAATTTATTAAACAAACAAACAAACAAGCAAGTCTATCTGTCAATGAAATTTGTATATTAATATGAATGCAAAAATTACTACACCACTACCCGACTAAACGCCAGAGCACAGAAAAGACACAGAATATATATAATATATATATAAGTCGTGCAATGTTTGGGATCAGGATTGAGCCTTCGTGATAACAAAAAAATTGTGAATCTTAAATTATCCCAAATAACAAAATAATTTCCTTTTACACATCATTGATTAAATTATTTCGTATGAGTGTATGATACTCCATACTTCACATTATATTCAAACGTAAGTTTAAATTTAGAAAACCAATAATAAATTGAAATAGGACTGAACAACGACATACATATGTAAGTTCCCGCCTAGTATCAACTGCAAGATTTATTCGCCCACATTTATTATTGAAAACATCAAACAAAACAAGAATGCCTTTATCTTGGTTTTTCAAAATCACTTACCTTGAAACAATATGATTGATGCAGGAGAAACAGAGTTACAGTTAAAAATGCTGTAATATTCATACTGACGAATCAAGCAGAGGTTTTAATATTTTATTCACCACAACAAATTACCAACATTTTGAGAATTACAATACTATACTTGCAATGCATAGGTTTGAATTTTTCGAGTACAAATAAGAGTTCAAAATGATTTTTGGCAGTACTACCAAAAATCATTATACATCTACATGCAGTGAAATGATTACATACGGTCAGACCATGAAGCTAACTTGTGGTCTACAGTTTCATGTCACATTTTTACAGGTAATTGATAAGTTATTTCTGCAGATATGTTTTCATCTAAACATACATCAGACATAAAAAACCAGGAATTTTACACTGCATAATTTCTGTGTTGATTTTCACTGGTCAAATCTTATGCCAGCTGTTTTTGTTGACAAAGATGTAAAAGGGGACAATTATGGCACGAGAAACGCTGAATAAAATATGTATTTTCAAAATCAAAATTGTTAAATATTCAGTTTACAAAAGTACCTGTTCAAAATTATTGCTTTATAATCATAAAAGTGCAATATTTATATTAAAACATACGTATATGATCAAAACATATGTTTTGTTCAAAACGTGCAATATTTTACTTAAATATATGTTCAAAAAATATAATTAGATCATTGTAAAAATAAAATATTTGTACGATATTTAAAATCTATATTCAATATTTTATTATGTTCAGCAGTGTTGCATTGTGAGGTAATATGAGATGCAACCATCTTTCGTTAGGGCACGTTTGATTGGGTAAACGATAACCAGAGTAGTCGGCATCTCACCTTATACAGTTTCCTGGGTGACTGTGATACAACGTTGATTACATACACTTTTATATGCTAATTAGCATAAAAGGGTTAAATCCTCGATGCACTCTGAATGACTGAACACAGCTTATGTTCTGTGAGATCTCCATTTCCTAGTTTAAACATATTTTATTGCCACATTACATGTAGCAACAGGTTTGGGCACAAGTTAATTCTAAAACGCCCTCTCCATGACAATTAAAAAACACATATATTGTTTCATATTTTTTTTTGGTTCAAATCAAATTTTATTCACAAAGAAATCATAATATTACATAACATATAGTGTCCTCACACAGGAGGAGATTCATTCAACACCCAATCATATATATACTATTTTCACTCAAACTTATCTACTTAACATACTATTTTAACCTTACTGTTTCTATATATATCATTTTATATACTCCATATACACATCTATAGATATATAGTAGTACCTCTCAACTACAGGAGGATTCCGGACAAAATATATGGCTGATGAGATGTGCCTCACCTAACCTATTACTTTCGTCCTCCCATAGTGAGAGGTAGCTAAACTTTAAGAGAAAAAGATAATTTCATTTTACAAAACACCTATATACTGAATAAAACACACTATATAATATATAATATATACATTGTCTATTTCCTAATTACTGTTTTAAGATAACGGCTACTTTCTGGTTCTTTTGTATAATACACCATATATCACCTATATACTGAATAAAACACATATAATATATATACATTGTCTATTTCCTAATTACTGTTTTAAGATAACGGCTACTTTCTGGTTCTTTTGTATAATACACCATATATCACCTATATACTGAATAAAACACATATAATATATACATTGTCTATTTCCTGTTTTAAGATAACGGCTACTTTCTGGTTCTTTTGTATAATACACCATATATCACCTATATACTGAATAAAACACATATAATATATATACATTGTCTATTTCCTAATTACTGTTTTAAGATAACGGCTACTTTCTGGTTCTTTTGTATAATACACCATATATCACCAATATACTGAATAAAACACATATAATATATACATTGTCTATGTCTATTTCCTGTTTTAAGATAACGGCTACTTTCTGGTTCTTTTGTATAATACACCATATATCACCTATATACTGAATAAAACACATATAATATATACATTGTTTATTTCCTGTTTTAAGATAACGGCTACTTTCTGTTTCTTTTGTATAATACACCATATATCACCTATATACTGAATAAAACACATATAATATATACATTGTCTATTTCCTGTTTTAAGATAACGGCTACTTTCTGTTTGTTTTGTATAATAAAATACACCATATATCACCTATATACTGAATAAAACACATATAATATATACATTGTCTATTTCCTGTTTTAAGATAACGGCTACTGAATAAAACACATATAATATATACATTGTCTATTTCCTGTTTTAAGATAACGGCTACTTTCTGTTTCTTTTGTATAATACACCATATATCTTTAACACACTGAACAAAGATTTAAGATATTGATTTTATATTGTAAGTGTCGAACAGTTAAGTCCTTTACATAATAAGAAATTACATGACAATATTTCAAAAGTGTTTTTAAATTCTTCGAAAATCAAAAAAATGCCATTTTCAGTAGTGAAGTCACAAACATGTCTTACCCCTTTTTCATACAATTCTTTACAGAAAACTGTTCTATTGTCTATTTAAATGGAGATTGCAATATCTCATAATTCTGTGGTGTATTTGCTAATGGCACTTTATTCCAGACAGTAAAAACATCTTTCCGAAAAACATTTCTTGTTTCCAACTTATTTAAATAATCAGACCCAAAGTCATATATGTAGCTAATATTACAGTTTTGCCTTTCAAAAACATTGATCCATTAATTACGATGTTACCTCAGAACTCTACGTATCCATGTTGTCTCAAGTCCAGTAATAAAATTGTCTACATTTAACATTTTCAATCCTCCTTCAGTATAATCTTTACAAAGAATGCATTGTTTTACTTTGTCAATATTTGACTGCCAAATGAAGGTAAAAAGTCTCGTTTTTAGTTTTTGTATAAAGTTTCTGTTTGGATCTGGTATAGATATAAATATATGATTCAATTTTGGGATAGGTAGTGTCTTTTTGACAGTTATTCGACCTATTGGTGTTAATACTCTTCGTGACCATTGTTTCAAAATATTATCAACATTCCCCTTTGCTTTTGTAAACTTCATTTCAGACAAAATATCTTAATTCACCGAAAAGTGTATTTCTAATAAGGTAAACCCTGTTTTTCCCCAATGCAATATCCATCTATGCTGATAAACTAAGTCCTGAAATCTGAGCATATCGCTTAGAATTTTTTCTTATCTTTTGTTTTCAATACATACTTTAAAAAAAAGGCATTTTAGTTTTGAATAAATACAGTATTTATATTTAGACCATAGATATTTATCATTTTGAATAGTATGCAATTGAAGGGACAAAAAAGCCAAACTATGTATGTACATGTTCTATAAAACAAGAATCCTGAAACAAAAAAGAAGACATTTATTTTCCGAAATCTCGATAATAAGCCTCTCACCAATTTATAGTTTATTTTGTTTGCATTAAATATATTTAATTAAAAACACACACAAATGAAAAAAGTGTATTAAGTAATTTGATATTTCATCTATGATTTCAGTTCAGTTTTTACTTTTATGTACGTACATAATAAACAACAATACCACAGTACACTTATCTATTGATCTCGCGTCACACAGGACATGGATTCCAACGTATACTTTAAAGTGCGGTCTATTTTCAAACTAATATATTCCTCAAGATACATATGCTTGCAAGAAATCCAAGGCTTACTTTCAAGTGCGGTATGCTTCCTAAGCCGGCATACTTTCAGAATTTTCATTTCAACAAATTTTGTTGAAATAATATGCAAATGGATTTGGCAACAGGCAAAGCCTATATTAGCCATCTCCAAACAAATCCGGTATAGTACAAATTATCGACAAAATATTTTAACATTTAACATTGCATCATGAATGAATATTATTATTAGTGTATCTCCCCATCCTATCACCGTAGAAAAATCTGAAAAAAATACATTTCACAGCAAGAAATCTTCAGACTTACTATCGCGACTTTAGGATATCACCCTCACAATATTGTAAAAGAGGGTGGGAAGACGAATACATGCGATTTGTACGGCTGTAACAGCTTTAATAATCTTGGTCCAAATCTACCTAGATCTTAATCACGCATTAAGTGTGTGCAACACGTGACATACGTGTAGGTAGGATCTGGGTGGACACATGATTGACATGGCCATCGAGCTGCTGAAGCCGTACAGAGCGCGTGTATTCCTTAATACTGGTGTAGTAACATCAAAACTATTCCCTTCCTAAGTAACCCTGCGAGATTATTGGTGAACCGTACCATCGATCAATATAGTTTTTGTTGCAAAATATGTTTACGTGTATCTAAATATTTTTATGTTCTAACTAATCGAGTTCAAAAAGTTTGTTTAATATTTCGAAAGTGTCGTGGTTTTTATTTTGTTTCTGTGTCAATATGGCCCAGGTAATTTAATAATTATTCCCTATTATAATATGTCAATATATGATTGATAATAATGGCGTTACGGCGCCTGTTTAACTATTTGTATAGTGTGTTAATAATTCAAACAGTTGCGAAATAACGTATAGAAGTAATTGATAAAGTGATGATATCAGCCACTGTGTATATAGGTATCGTCGGTACTTCGTCACCGCCTCATGGATGTACGGCATTCTGTTTGTGACGAATGAACGTGTTATTCTCATTTGAATATTGGTTTGGAAATCAATGGGTTCTTTTTTATAGTTTGTATCATTATATTGGAAGACAAACTGTGCCGTGACAGATTACCAATATCGATATATGTAGAATATATATATATATATATATATATATAAGTAGATATATATATATATATAAGTAGACTCATGTTACTCACAGAAATTGTTAGTACAGTTCAAATGCAGTTCGAGTTGGGTTTTTATTTTGAAAATTCAATCAGATAGGTATTTATTCTGTTTCTTACTAAAATTGGACAAGTCATAACACATCATTAAAACAGTGTGTTGTGTTTAAAGAGATTTTACATAAACGTTCTATACATTTGAACCAATATGCATAATATCCTTATCATGTTGATGTTAAGTACTGCGTGTGTAGTTGAGGGACAAGTCAGATCTACTATGATAGATATAGGGACATATTTTACACGGGATTTAAAGTTAACTTCCCCGTCTGTGTTTCGATCTCTGGAAGTTCCGTTCTTCAGTCGATGTGTGAAGGTATGTGTTTTGAGCACGGCTTGTGAGATCATCACTTACGATACCATGGACAGACAATGTTACCTAGCAGGGAGTCAGGCCGGATTTCAACAAACCACCAACCAACGTTATCTGACAACTGTTCCGCCATCAGCTGGGTCCGTACCACCATATGTGGCTGTAAGTATTGTACTGAAGACGTTTTAATTAATACCAAACAACTTATCTGATTTATTTATCTGTACAAATACATATGTGGGTGTGTGTGTCTGTACACCATGTACACCGTTTTTGATATTGTTTGGGTCTTCCAAATATCCAAATATCCAAATTATGTCCAAATATTCTTATTATTGTTTATAAATTTCCTGTATGGCGATGGTGGGTAGTGATGGCGATCAGAACTTCTATAAAAAATCCTCTTATTTTATGAATCTTATATGTTAGATCACGATCATGATCATACTAAACATTGCTCTCTTTTTCCAGTTTTTATTGCGTGCTAATCTAGTATTTGCCTGTGTTAGGGGCTTTTGCCAATAATTGGCTATGGACTTTTGTAGTCCCAGACACAGGCAGAATCACTGGATTATGTACCCATCAAAACTGAGAAAACTTCAAAAAAGGTTTCAGTGGCTTACTAGTCTGTTATATTACATAACTATATAAAGCTTACTACTATAATGTTATTCAGTCTAATAATGAATTATCTCACTTGTACAATTATATTATATAAAAAATATCAATATGAAATTTATTCCCAAACTTATATATCCATAAGAGTATAATACTTGGCATATTAATAGTATTAATAATATTTTTTGTTACATACCAAATTTGTTTAATTAAACTGTTGTTTAATCAACTTGATACATGTATACATGTACAAATATATTCGCGAAGGTTTTGGTCTACAGAAATATTTAACAAAATCTATAGGGACTCAAAATTTGAAGGAAATATCAAAAATTCGTATGTCGTCACATAAGTTAAATATCGAGAGAGGCCGTTATAACAATACAGATAGAAGTCGTCGAATTTGTACATCATGCAATAGCGGGGATATCGAGGATGAATATCATTTTATTATTAAATGCGATAGTTTTAAAGATATAAGAAGTAAGTGGATCAAGAGATATTATTTTCAAAACCCTAGTATGTTTAAATTTGTGCAATTAATGAAAACAGATAATATAAAAGATCTGTCAAATTTAGCCAAATTTATCAGATTGAGCAGCAAAAAGAGATAAAGTTTAGCATGAATAATGGCATACCGTATTAATAATAACGTACATGTACTATCAATGTCGTGGTTGAAGGTTTTATTTGAATGATTAAATTAATGTGTTAATAATATAGAATGTAATGTTACATTTATATGTGAAAATACTATTAATGTAATTTGAGTAACGTAAATGTAATATTATGCGAACAAGATCATGTATACGTAATGTAACGTAAGAATGAGATAACATGAAATAATATTAATGTAATGTGCTAGTAACGTCTAATGTATTATAATATATAGTTAATACAATGTAACGTATCAATGTAATGTGCGCTGGTTAATGAATGTAAGATGAGTAACGTGTAGATGTAATGTAAGAACATTATTGGATATAAATCGAGTAACGTTCAAATGTAAAATAGGATTATAAATGAATGTATTGTGAGTAAAATAGAGAAATAATATAAGAAAAATAATTAAAAAACAAAAACAACAAAAAAACAACTTTTTCTGTATGTATAAATGTAATATGAGAGTGTTAAAACGTGTTGTGTGACAATAACATATTAATGGTACATGTTAATAATGGATGAAAATATAATATGAAAGTTAGAAAGTAAATTTGACGAATGTAAATATATCGTAATGTGAGATGTCTCTCTACACTAAAAACGTGGACGCTGCGAGTGTGTTGTATCTGTACATATTGTATTGTTTTTCCTGTCTGCACTGTATATATATATATGCACTGTACTGATAAACCAATTGGTTTAAAGTAATAAAGAACTGAACTGAACTGAACTGTAATTTGATTATAGTTTCAGGCTAGGAAAGGGCTTATAAAGGCCTAGTCTGTTGCCCAATCCTTTTGATTTATTCAATAAAATTGGTTGAAATGAAAGGAAGACGTCAATGTGAAGTATAACGTTCATACTTCCGTGGCTGCTATGCTATAGAGAGACTCAATTTTGCAGTATCGTTTATATTGACGAATTCTATGAATCGGTTAACCTTAAAATCAAACCTCCGCGAATATGACCCAATAGAAAATATTAAAGATAAATAATGTTTTGGAAATGAAACATTGGGAAATCATGCAAATAGTGTTGGCTGAAATTTTCTATCTTTAAGCCAGAAAGTCGGGGAAGTACAACTAGAAACTAGAAAAAAAGTTAACTTAGATAAATCGTACAGAAAGAGTTTCGACCAGAAACTTTATGCACTGTACAACATTTGGATAGAGAAAAGCTTTCTAACTCACTTTTAGTTTTACATTTTAATGCATTTGACGTTTTTGAAACCTTTTATGAAATATTAAATTTAAAGATTGTGAACAATTTATGAAATTTAAGCATGTCACAATACGGACAATTGCTATTTTATTTTTTTACCGGGATCTTTTCTTTGGGTAGCTATGTATGCTTTAACTGAGCTGAGTGAAAACAGAGGCCTTGGTATACATTCAAACAATTTAATAAATACAAAACATATGTAAGACTACAACATAGGTGTGTGGGGCACCGATACACTTACGATGTTTATCATATTGGCTTATCAGTTCGTTTGTCCGTGCACCGTCCACGTTCACGGTTCAGCGCGTCCCGCGTCAAATGTCACATCTCGAACATTTCTCAGAATTCTACCGTGGACACCGGTCCCATCATCACAGGCACACCATGACACGAAGCAGTCACTTTTTACACACGTGTGGAGACGTCCAGTTTGGAAGATGTCCGAGCACTCTCAAATGTCCACTGCTCCATTACATTACTCCGCGTCCTTCTCTCCCTGTTTCCCGCGTCGCGCACCAGCCCCCTATACTCTTTCTGGTTTCCTTTCAGTTATTCCACAAAGGGCGGTAACTCTCCCCTACTATGCTTTATAGGGAGCACTACACAAAGTTCTTACTGCGATCAGAAGTATATAAAAGGAAATGTCCTTTACTAATATGATGCCCACACACAAATACATCACTTTGAGTCGTCTCTATAATAGCGGTGCTCGCACAAATATTATCTACAATTCTAATCAAAATTATCTAGTTTGACAAAGCAATATAAAATACATTGAATGCTATATAATGGGGAAGGAGAAATAGGTTCCCACGTACCCCTCTGGCAGTTTTTCGAAACATGGTTTTTTAGGAACGGTATGATGTTAAGTTTCATTTTATGCTTGTTGCCATTGACAACTAATGTCCCATGGGGGTCATATGGCGGCCATCTTGGATTTCAATTATCAAAAATGGCCAAAATCACACATTCGCATATACGCGCATAGATAGAGAACCAGACGACACACAGAGGCAAATAAACATAATCCATTCCTTTTTAGTGAAAACAAATTGAATTTATTTTTTTTAAATCATAAATTATCGGCTCGTGGCAGAATTAAAAATACCAACGAGTTCGAATTATTCTCCTTTAATTTTTTGTCCTGAAGACATGAAAGCACAGCTCATTACCACAAAACCAAATTCTTTCACGACTTCTCCTTTCGTTTTCACCAAGCTGCTGCAGGTTGCGAAGGGTTTCTGTTTCAAGAGGAATGAATGTCCACATCTATTTCGACGAATCCCTCATGCTCCACCTAGTGCGGGAGTCTTTGGAGTCGAACACCCGTCTTGTCCCAAAAGTTTTGCTCTAAGACGACTTCATTCATTCTAGAGAGACGTCCGAGGTTTTCCTTCTCAGAACTTTGTCTTCATTGGAAATCGTTTCAACTCAGTTCAGGGTATTACCCTTCCACCTTTGGAAAAATTCGTAAAGGCCAGAGATCTGACCTTCATCGGCTGGTCACACGTCCAAGTGCGTTGGTTTCTCAATTTTCTGGGTTATTTCAACTCCCTGGCAGATGTGGTCCCTCTAGAGAGACTTCACATCAGACCTCTCGAGATGTTCCTTCTCGCAAACTGGGTCCTAGCCAGCAGGGAATGGGCGTGGCTTCCTCTCAGCCATTCCATCAAGGGGTTTTCGTGGTAGTGGATTCTGAAAGACTATGTTCTCCAGAGGTTTCCATTGTCCAAGCCAGCTCCCACCATGACCTTGTTCACGGATGACAGGTTACGGGGCTCACCTCGACGGCAATTGCCAGTCGGGGAAGTGGTCTAGGGATCAGCTCTCCGGGTCATGAACGTGCTGGAGATGAGGGCTGTTCTGTTGGCTCTGTAGGTTTTTCAGAATATTCTGCATTTCAAGGTGGGTTGTGTGGCTACGGACAACTCTACAGTTGTCGCGTATATGGAGAGACAAGGGGGAGGTATCACGTCCTTTATGCCATCGCCATCCGTATTATTCTTCTCTGTCAGGAAATGCAGTCTCTTAGTCAAGCATCTTTCTGGCAGATTAAATGTTCTGGTGGATAATATTTCCAGGCGCCGCTAGGCGGTTCTGACAGAATGGCAGCTAAATCCCTCGATCTTCAAATGGCTTGGGCTGTGGACGTTCTATCTCTGGATTGGGAAGGGATGCATGCTTTTGCATTCCCTCCATTCAACCTGGTGGGCAGGGTTCTAATAGAAGTTTTGGGGTATCACTGTTCGCTCCTTCTGATAGCGCCCCTGTAGCCGAAACAACCCTGGTTTCCAGAGCTTTTGTCGTTTCTGATAGATGTTCCCCTACTTCTCCCACTCAGAACCAATCTCCAGCGCCAGCTGCGGTCCCAAGATCCTCCACCTTCACGTGTGGAAGCTATCTCACGAGGCCTCGCTCAGACAAGCTTTTCTTCAGACGTGTCAGCTACCATCGCCCAATCAATTAGGTCTTCATCACCTGCCGCCTACCATAGAAGATCTTCTGTGATTGGTGTATCGACAGCTGATTGCGGATTCCCTTCTCTATTTGTTTAGGGAACGCAAACTTTCCTCTGGTACTATTGCATGCTATCGCAAAACTATTGCCAGTGTACTGTCGTTTGATGGTAGACCAGATGTAGGGTCTTCCACCTCTATGTCTGCCATGATAAGGGTGTTCAGTCTGGACAAGCCTAGGGTACGCCAGTTAGCTCCACTGTGGAATATAGCACATGTGTTAGAATCACTGAAAGAGACTCCTTATGGGCCTATGGGCCTTTGGTGTCGGCCTCCATTAAGTTTTTTTTTAATTTTTACTTTTAAGACTTTCTTCCTGATTGCTCTTGCCTCAGGCAAAGAGGACTGATAACCATCTGTTCACTCTTCGTGCCTTCGTTGGGCAAAAGATAGCTCTGTCGTTACCCTAATCACTGACCCTCCCTGCCTTTTAGTAAAAGATTCCTTCCTTGACAGTTTCTATTGAGTTTAAGGAGAATGGTCGGTTGTTTTGTCCCTGTCTGACGCTTAGGGTTTACCTTGATAAAACTAGGGGGGAGGTAGTATTATTCTGGGGTCAGCAGAATATCTCCTCCCAGTCCATATCTAGATGGATATGTCAGGTGATCAAGATTGCTTATGAGCACTCTAATGGTCAATTTCGAGCGAAATGTAAGGTGGGGGTTCATGAGGTTATAGCCCTTGTGTCTACTTTGGCTCTCCTTAATGGGTCATCGTTCCTGGACATCATGTCTGCTGCTTTTTGGCTTTTTGGCGTGGTCAGTCTACTTTCAATGACTTTTACCTCCGGTCCCTGTCTTCTCATTCTGACGGACTGTTTTCCTAGGGTCCGGTTGTAGCGGCTCAGTCTGTGACTGTTCCTCCTCAGCAGACATTATATTCAATTTTAGTTTTTAACTGTATGCGAGCAGGTATAACAATGGTACACCTCTTCTCACTGGGAGGTATATCCAAAAATTCAAGGGGAATAATTCGAACTCAGTGGTACTTTACGTGAACCGATAATTTATTAAAAATTCTATGTTTTCCAGTTGTTTTTACTAAAAGGAAATGGATTATTACGGTCATTGGGAACTGCCTGAATTATAGATTAAACATGTGAACTAGGCTTTGGATGTTTACTGGCTCTGGAAATATGTATTTTTGTATTTATGTTATTTTTCTCTATGAATGGTGGTGTTAGAGGGTCCATTTCGCTTCTTCTGATAAAAAAAACAACAATAAAATTTTCTCCTTTTATAAAGTACATATGTGTAGACAAGAGTCAGTTCAATTCAGACTGTTACAATGTTTTAATTTATTCGGTTGGGGGGGTGTCCCTCTCTTTTTCCCATCTTACTCATGTGATCTATCTTTTTATAATACACATATGTTTACACAAGGGTTAGTTCATTTCAGAATGACTGTTACAAAGTGTTTTGTCCATTAATTTTTTTCTTGTGATGGAAATTATGTCATTTATCGAATTTTTTTGTGAAAAAAAATTGAATTTTTTTTTTATTTTCCCGCCATTTCACAAAACTGAAAAGACGTAACGACATTATTATGATGTTATCGTATTCAGCATGTTTCGTTCATATAAAACAATATGTTTATTTGCCTCTGTGTGTTGTCTGGTTCTCTATAATATGCGAATATGTGAGTTTGGCCATTTTTGATAACTGAAATCCAAGATGGCCGCCAAATGACCCCCATGGGACATTAGTTGTCAATGGCAACAAGCATAAAATGAAACTAAACATCATACCGGTCCTAAAAAACAATGTTTCGAAAAACTGCCAGAGGGGTACATAGGAACCTATTTCTCCTCCCCAACTAATAATTTCTGGATGATTCCCGAACCAGTCAAATGTTGTTTTTCTTCGCGCTTAAATATAAAACTTAATGTAATATTATTTAAAGACATGTCTTTTTTACCTTAAATGAAAATAAATAAAAAAACAGGATCGGTGTTAAACATGTCAATAATAAATGGTTATCATTTCATTGGTCTAAAATATCAATAGATGCCCTGGACAATTTGGATTTAATGTAGATACAAGCGATATATTGGACAGAAAAATATGCAGTAAATGAATAGAAAGTTGTAAAAGATATAACATATATCTTAACTTTAATATCAATGTTAATCATTTCGTCATTTAAACATTTCCACTATCTATTTATCATATAGTTTCTTGTTCATATATTTCTTTATTATCTCAAATAGATGGACATTTGTTCTCAGTTGTAACTAGAGTATTTAGAGATTGATAGGAAACATGCCATTTGAAAGCATTTTTTTCCATTTTTATGAAACGACGTTTGAATAATTGAAGAGTCTCACAGGTGCTTGTGACGGAAATAATTGTCCTGTAGGAACGACCTGTACCCCTTTATCCTCAGGTGGTATCCATTGTGTTATTACAGGTAAGCTTATTTCCGTGTAATTAATGGGTAGTAGCCATTGTGTCATTACATGTAAGCTTATTTCTGTGTAATTAATGGGTAGTAGCCATTGTGTCATTACAGGTAAGCTTATTTATCTGTAATTAATTGGTGTAAGTCATTGAGTTATTACAGGTAAGCTTATGTCTCTGTAATTAATGGGTAGTGGCCATTGTGTCATTACAGGTAAGCTTATGTCTCTGTAATTAATTGGTAGTAGCCATTGTGTCATTACAGGTAAGCTTATGTCTCTGTAATTAATTGGTAGTAGCCATTGTGTCATTACAGGTAAGCTTATTTCTCTGTAATTAATTGGTGTGAGTCATTGAGTTATCGCAGGTAAGCTTATTTCTGTGTAATTAATGGGTAGTAGCCATTGTGGCATTATAGGTAAGCTTATTTCTGTGTAATTAATGGGTAGTAGCCATTGTGTCATTACAGGTAAGCTTATTTCTCTGTAATTAATTTGTGTGAGTCATTGAGTTATTACAGGTAAGCTTCTTTCTGTGTAATTAATGGGTAGTAGCCATTGTGTCATTACAGGTAAGCTTATTTCTCTGTAATTAATTGGTGTAAGTCATTGAGTTATTACATGTAAGCTTATTTCTGTGTAATTAATGGGTAGTAGCCATTGTGTCATTACAGGTAAGCTTATTTCTGTGTAATTAATTGGTGTAAGTCTTTGTGTTATTACAGGTAAACAATTCAGTTCTTTTTTATAAATGAATTCATTTGTTTACATCCTGTGGTAGACGTTGCATAATGCTGATGTATTGCAATTGTGCAACCATTCCTCTACAAGGGTTGTAATATTTATGTTACAGATGTATACTTATCTCTCTATCTTTGACTGTTACCAATGATTTCCTAAAGCATAATCATAGTCTATAATGTATCTACTGCTTTCCAATGTATAATGATGTTGACGAGGTAAGGTGAAGGTAACCGTTTCTGCATTCTTTCAATTTGCAACATTTCCTTTGTTTTTATCTCGACAATAGAATGTCCACAAATAGATCCGGTGCCTAATGCGTCTCCTGACCCGACTAGTCCCGTGTTTGATCGAGCTATGGGAACAGTAATTAGTTACATATGTGATGCTGGTACCGCCCTGTCAGGCCCCTCAACTCGGACGTGTAAGGCTGACGGAAACTGGGACACCGTGACGTCCATGTGTCTTATAACTACAACCACGCCAGGTAAGATAGTAAAACGCGGACACCGTGACCTCAATGTGTCTTATAACTACCACCACGTCAGATAAGATAGTAAAACGCGGACACCGTGACCTCAATGTGTCTTATAACTACTATCACGCCAGGTAAGATAGTAAAACGCGGACACCGTGACCATCCATGTGTCTAATTACTACTACCACGATAGGTAAGGTAGTATAACTGGGACACCGAGACGTCCATGTGTCTAATGACTACCACCACGCCAGGTAAGATAGTAAAACGCGGACACCGTGACCTCAATGTGTCTTATAACTACTACCACGCCAGGTAAGTAGTAAAACGCGGACACCGTGACCTCAATGTGTCTTATAACTACTACCACAACAGGTAAGTAGTAAAACGCGGACACCGTGACCTCAATGTGTCTTATAACTACTACCATGCCAGGTAAGTAGTAAAACGCGGACACTGTGACCTCAATGTGTCTTATAACTACCACCACGTCAGGTAAGATAGTAAAACGCGGACACCGTGACCTAAATGTGTCTTATAACTACTACCACGCCAGATAAGATAGTAAAACGCGGACACCGTGACCTCAATGTGTCTTATAACTACTACCACGCCAGGTAAGATAGTAAAACGCGGACACCGTGACCTAAATGTGTCTTATAACTACTACCACGCCAGGTAAGTAGTAAAACGCGGACACCGTGACCTAAATGTGTCTTATAACTACCACCACGTCAGGTAAGTAGTAAAAACGCGGACACCGTAACCTCAATGTGTTTTATAACTACCATCACGTCAGGTAAGATAGTAAAACGCGGACACCGTGACCTAAATGTGTCTTATAACTACTACCACGCCAGGTAAGTAGTAAAACGCGGACACCGTGACCTAAATGTGTCTTATAACTACCACCACGTCAGGTAAGATAGTAAAACGCGGACACCGTAACCTCAATGTGTCTTATAACTACCACCACGTCAGGTAAGATAGTAAAACGCGGACACCGTGACCTAAATGTGTCTTATAACTACTACCACGCCAGATAAGATAGTAAAACGCGGACACCGTGACCTCAATGTGTCTTATAACTACTACCACGCCAGGTAAGATAGAGTTAAACTGGGACACCGTGACCTCAATGTGTCTAATGACTACCACCACGCCAGGTAAGATAGTAAAACTTGGACGCCATGACATCCATGTGTCTAATTACTACTACCACGATAGGTAAGGTAGTATAACTGGGACACCGAGACGACCATGTGTCTAATGACTACCACCACGCCAGGTAAGATAGTAAAACGCGGACACCGTGACCTCAATGTGTCTTATAACTACCACCATGATAGATAAGATAGTAAACCGCGGACACCGTGACCTCAATGTGTCTTATAACTACCACCACGTCAGATAAGATAGTAAAACGCGGACACCGTGACCTCAATGTGTCTTATAACTACTACCACGCCAGGTAAGTAGTAAAACGCGGACACCGTGACCTCAATGTGTCTAATGACTACTACCACGCCAGGTAAGTAGTAAAACGCGGACACAGTAACCTCAATGTGTCTTATAACAACCACCACGTCAGGTAAGATAGTAAAACGCGGACACCGTGACCTAAATGTGTCTTCTAACTACTACCACGCCAGGTAAGTAGTAAAACGCGGACACCGTGACCTAAATGTGTCTTATAACTACCACCACGTCAGGTAAGATAGTAAAACGCGGACACCGTGACCTAAATGTGTCTTATAACTACTACCACGCAGGTAAGTAGTAAAACGCGGACACCGTGACCTAAATGTGTCTTATAACTACCACCACGTCAGGTAAGATAGTAAAACGCGGACACCGTAACCTCAATGTGTCTTATAACTACCACCACGTCAGGTAAGATAGTAAAACGCGGACACCGTGACCTCAATGTGTCTTATAACTACTACCACGCCAGGTAAGTAGTAAAACGCGGACACCGTGACCTAAATGTGTCTTATAACTACCACCACGTCAGGTAAGATAGTAAAACGCGGACACCGTAACCTCAATGTGTCTTATAACTACCACCACGTCAGGTAAGATAGTAAAACGCGGACACCGTGACCTAAATGTGTCTTATAACTACTACCACGCCAGATAAGATAGTAAAACGCGGACACCGTGACCTCAATGTGTCTTATAACTACTACCACGCCAGGTAAGATAGTTAAACCGGGACACCGTGACCTCAATGTGTCTAATGACTACCACCACGCCAGGTAAGATAGTAAAACTTGGACGCCATGACATCCATGTGTCTAATTACTACTACCACGATAGGTAAGGTAGTATAACTGGGACACCGAGACGTCCATGTGTCTAATGACTACCACCACGCCAGGTAAGATAGTAAAACGCGGACACCGTGACCTCAATGTGTCTTATAACTACTACCACGCCAGGTAAGTAGTAAAACGCGGACACCGTGACCTCAATGTGTCTTATAACTACTACCACGCCAGGTAAGTAGTAAAACACGGACACCGTGACCTCAATGTGTCTTATAACTACTACCACAACAGGTAAGTAGTAAAACGCGGACACCGTGACCTCAATTGTGTCTCTATAACGTGACCTCAATGTGTCTTATAACTACTACCACGCCAGGTAAGTAGTAAAACGCGGACACCGTGACCTCAATGTGTCTTATAACTACTACCACGTCAGGTAAGTAGTAAAACGCGGACACCGACCTCAATGTGTCTTATAACTACTACCACGCCAGGTAAGGTAAAAACGACACCGTGACCACCGTGAGTGTCTTATAACTACTACCACGCCAGGTAAGATAGTAAAACGCGGACACCGTGACCTCAATGTGTCTTATAACTACTACCACGCCAGGTAAGTAGTAAAACGCGGACACCTGACCTCAATGTGTCTTATAACTACTACCACGCAGGTAAGATAGTAAAACGCGGACACCGTGACCTCAATGTGTCTTATAACTACTACCACCAGGTAAGTATAAAACACGGACACCGTGACCTCAATGTGTCTTATAACTTACCACAACAGGTAAGTATAAAACGCGGACACCGTGACCTCAATGTGTCTTATAACTACTACCATGCCAGGTAAGTAGTAAAACGCGGACACCGTGACCTCAATGTGTCTTATAACTACCACCACGTCAGGTAAGATAGTAAAACGCGGACACCGTGACCTCAATGTGTCTTCTAACTAATACCACGCCAGGTAAGTAGTAAAACGCGGACACCGTGACCTCAATGTGTCTTATAACTACTACCACGCCAGGAAAGATAGTTAAAAAGGGACAACGTGACGTCAACGTGTCTAATGACTACCACCACGCTAGGTAAGATTGTATAACATGGACGCCGTGACGTCCATGTGTCTAATGACTACTACCACGATACGTAAGGTAGTATAACTGGGACACCGAGACGTCCATGTGTCTAATGACTACCACCACGCCAGGTAGATAGTATAACTGGGACACCATGACGTCCATGTGTCTAATGACTACTACCACGCCAGGTAAGGTAGTATAGCTTGGACAACGTGACGTCCATGTGTCTAATGACTACCACCACGTGACGTCCATGTGTCTAATGACTACCACCACGCCAGGTAAGATAGTAAAACTTGGACACCGTGATGTCCATGTGTCTAATGACTACTACCACGCCAGGTAAGGTAGTATAACTGGGACACCGTTATGTCCATGTGTCTAATGACTACCAACACGCCAGGTAAGGTAATATAACTGGGACACCGTGACGTCCATGTGTCTAATGACTACCAACACACCAGGTAAGGTAGTATAACTGGAACACCGTGATGTCCATGTGTCTAATGACTACCGCCACGCTAGGTAAGGTAGTACAACTGGGACACCGTGACGTCCATGTGTCTAATGACTACCAACACACCAGGTAAGGTAGTATAACTGGAACACCGTGATGGCCATGTGTCTAATGACTACTACCACGCCAGGTAAGGTAGCAAAACTGGGACACCGTGACGTCCAAGTGTCTAATGACTACTACCACGCCAGGTAAGGTAGCAAAATAGGGACACCGTAACGTTCCTGTGTCTAATGACTAATATCATGACGATAGGTAGTCGCACAGGTAATAAAAGTATGAAGTCGTATTAATAATGCTCAATTTGCTTCAAATCCTTACTGGAAAGTTTTAGATCAATGAAATCGTCGTTTATTTCAGCACCAGTTACATACAATGACCCAAGCCAATACTCCTACTTTCTGCCAGCTATGACAACTTGTGGAGGTTCACTTCCTTTAGTTAACTCCGATACTACTGCGAACGACCTGACGTCTGCAATGGCCGGTTCCCCAGGTGAGACCGGAGATTAGTATTCCCGGCATTCTCTAACCTTACCAGTTCGTTTATTTATTTTATTTTATCACATAATCCACCTGGTTGGCGTGATTTCGCCCGTGTAATACTTTTGCATATGTTACTAGTGTAATATGACATATAGAGATTTTCATTGGCTGTAAATTCATTATGACGCCATTTAGCGCCGTAGCTCCAAATCTTACACAGATCTTTGAGATTTTCGAGTTGCTTTTTCTTTCATTTTTTTCTTAAATATTCTATTTCGAACTGAGTGCACTTTATGTGCAATTTATCTTTTTCATTATAAATGTAGCTTGACTTAATCATATTAAACACACACTCCCAAATAGCAACACTACAACTGTTATACAACTTCCAAGATATCTACAACTCAAACCGTTATAAAACATATGGTGCCATCGCCAGTGGTGTCCAAGACTTCGTATATCGATGATTTTCTCACAGTAGATACAGGGGACATATTGATGTATAGCTTATTTGACATGATTCTGTCAATCATAGGGCTATTTGAACGGACTAGAACTTCAGTAGTCAGACAAACAAAGCCTCGGACCGTACCGAGGTGCTGTTTTCGGCCTGAGAATATCATGGCTGTTCTTCAATAGGTTTTTTAGCTAAAAGCGGTCAGCAAACATTTCCCACATTTCCTGATAAACTGCGATCAATCTGTCACCTAAACAAATTACCTGTAAGAGTTTTGCATAAATATACACAAGCCATGAGAAATTTCTCATGGAAATCACGAAGCTTTCGACGCCATATTTGCCTCACATACCAACTTACACCTCCACATACCAGGACACGTTCGATCCCCTGCTAGTGATGAACATGATTCTGTTGAACCCTTATTGTACTTTTATCATCACAGACATTATGATGAGGTATATGTTTAATCAAATTCTTAAAACCATTCTACAGGCAGATGTTTCAACTGTCCAGGAACTCTGGTTGCGGGGCCGTCTCCTTTAACCCTGTATTCCGACAATTGGCCTAACGTCTACCAACGGTAATAACGCATGTGTTAGACATGTTACTGAATGTAAAGTAGTGAGCCACACGTCCTGTTACTATTGGGTATGGAATTTATTTCCCTCTCATTAATCATTTTTAACAGTTATGAAAGACATCCGCTAAAGCTCCTGTCTTTCGTAACTATTAAAAAAATAGTTAATTCGAGAAAAATTAATTTCATATCCAATCGTTACTCGTTGTGTAACCTCTATATGTAGTAGTACTAATGTACACAAATAATAACGTTTGGTGGAAGTACGTCTCTGTGTTTACTATTATCACTACAAAAAGTCGAACTAAGATTATGATTATTTGTCTATTATTATGACTTCAGGACTGATGATTTGTTATAACATATACGAATTGAAAAATAAAACAACCCCTTTGTAGAGAACGTAGAACCGAATGATTGCCAAGTTTCTTTATATTTCGATTCACGTTTTCAGTTACGCTTCCTGCTCCTGCCTCTTCATGTCCAACAAGGTTGACTACAAAATTCAACTCAACATCGGTGATATGAATATTGAATCGTGCTGTGACAAATTGCTGGTATATGATGGTAGGTAATATAAAGTTCCGGACGGAATAAACTGATTTGTCGTGCGTGCCTACAGTGACCAGACTGCAGTTCATTTAGATTGGGATGTTTCAATCTCGCAAATAAAATGGTTTGCATATAAGCATTAGAGGCTTGCCAAAATCTGCCACTCAGGCAAAGACTAATATAGTCGTACATGGGTCTGTCAAGTGGACAGGGATATCTCAACCCAAATGAACTATTATTGCCATTTAAACAGGCATATGTGAAGTACTTCTCTAATCACTATTTTCTCAAGAGGTTGAATACGATAAAAATATATATTTAAAGGTAGATATTATTACGAATATTTTAATATAATCATTATTTTTATTTAATATTTCATTCATGTTATTTCTATATATCAAATAGGGTTCATTCGCTTGTATTACATATTGTTACAATGTGTATATCACATTTCTCTCATGCCTACATGTGCAATACTGGCTGGTCTATGACAATACATTCATGTCGCCTGAAGCTGTATTGCATTGCTACCCATGCAATAATGCCTCGTGACGTCACAAATTTTTAATTTCTCGGTACAATTTTAACATTTTTTTCAGAAAAAAACAATCTGAATATACTTTAAAAGATACAAACAAAAGAATCTGCGTTAAAATATCACGCAATTATCATGCATGGAGAAATGATTTGCATTCACTTTTTTCATTTCAAAATGGCGGAAAGAAGTAAAGTTACAATTAAACGTCGATGTATGAGAGAGAAATACTCTTTCATCGGGAACACAAAATGTTGTAAAACCTTCTGCAAGCCTCGAGTTTTACAACATTTTGTGACCCTCTGGTAGAATATCCCTATCCTTGATATCCACATAAGAAAGGATTTGATTACTCGCCAGGTCCAGATAGTACCAGCGCGATTCTGGGAGACCTGAGAGGCCAGACGACAGGAGTGCAGACCATCAATAGTAGCACCGACGCTTTGTACATTGAATTCAGATCTGACTTAAGCGTTCAGTATTCGGGGTTCAGTATTGTTTACACAGAAGTCAGCCCCGACATCAACAGCTCAGTACCATTAACCATAACACCACCACGTAAGTCAGATTCACAACATTCAAGCTGGTACCTATCAAAGGTATTCTTTAAAAACAAAATCACCATAATGTGTGTTTCCTTTTGCAAGTATCTATTTATTTCTACCAAATAATACTAACATGATGGGGTTTTAAATTAGTCTTTTACTTAAAGATGCTCCACCGCTGACAAATGGTAATTTTTCTCTATCAAAAACAGGAGCAGACGATTTAGTATTTTTATTCAGTTACAAAAGTTACTTACTTTACACAATAATCACCATTAAAAAGTTTGAGCTTCCAATTTTACTTCAATTTAAAAATATTAAACAACTCGAAAAAAATCCATGGCACTATGTCCTATATGGAATGCAGTACTGATTGCGCATGCACCGAAAGCAAAATCAATTATTTTAAATTATTTTTTATGTCAATTAGTCAATTATATATACGATTAAACACCAATTATTGTTGAACTGATAGGTATCATTTATGCCCTGTCTGCGATGGAGTATCTTAAGATAAATTCTGTAAACAACCCTATATATTATGTATGGTCATGGATTTACATCGTTACTTACAGCACCCTTAAGTCTCTGGGTTTGGGTTCTGGGCCAGATTGACGAGGAGGCGATGATATGGACTCAGCCAGATGGTACCCCGATGTCACAAACACCAATTATGTACCCTAACCTCGCCTATCTGTTTGACTACTTTAACGATACGGGGAACTACTACAACGGTGTACCATTTACAGATTACCGCATTTGTCTTGACACAAATTCACATATGAAAATTGGTGTCGACAGCACCATCCATCGTTGTCACGTGACCTGTACTGGCCTTTGAACTATGTTAATTAAAGATGTCCCTGGGTGCTCTTCTGGTCTAGATAAAGTGTGTTGTGTGCGATTTCCTATTTCGATATATCATCTATATTCCGACAAATTCAAGTACATAATTTTTCACCTTACGTTTCATTATCACATTTATCTATTTTGAAACATTGTTTTTGGGGATTTTCATTGTACTTTCTAAAGTTCTGATTGACAACGATGACAACAGCCTAATGAGGAATATGTTTAGCTCTGCTCTCCCTACCTCATTACTAGTATAGCTCTGCTTCCCCTACCTTATTACTACAACACTTTGAAAGACTATTGTTTCAGGGTGTATTTACTTGCGCTTCAATTTCGTCATTTTCAAAACATTTAAATGTTAATGTATATTTCTTAATATTGTCTATCTTAAGTGATATACTATTTGTACGAGCTATTTCTAGGCATTACAGAAACTTTTAACATCTCCGTTATAACGCTATTGATCATGTAATTGTTAATGTCGAAAAGCTTTCGCAATAATGACGGAAAATAACTCTTTTTCTGAAATGCCCGTTAACTTATTTTCATAACAGCTGCACAAACAATATCATAGAGATCCATTTAGTGAAGTTGAGCTATATTTTCGGCTTAGCACATACGAATGAGGTTTGACTAAGGCTAGTCTTTTTTTTCAGTTGCCATGCTTGGCGTCAAAATATAGAACAGCGATCGGTTACCCAATATATAGATACTGATATGTGTGATTATAAGTTTTTGTTGTCAATAAAACGAATATGCCTTTTTTGATATGTTTTTTTAATGTTTAAGGTGAAAATTAATACACAACCGTAGTCTTATTTACACATTGTAATTAAATAAATTATACATTCCATTCCTATTGGCTGCTAGACAAATATAAATAGTCAAGTGTAAAGAAGGCGTGAAATGTCAATATAGAACTACACTTTTCAATTGTCCTAACTTCAGTGCTCAGTGATCTCGCAATTTCCATAAGACGAAGGATGAACAAATGTAATTTTTCTTTCTTTTCAACATGTCAGAAAACGTACAAGATCAAAGTTTTTTTTATCGAATATGCATCTGCTAGTTTGTAGATCTTTGAATTTTTAGATTTAATAATGCTGCTTTTATTTCCTTAGTCTATTGTTTTAGTGGAAACACTTGATTACCCAATATAAAATCTTTCACGATTGAAATGAGATCAGTAAAAATGTTAACATCTATTTCATGTTTTTATCATGTAGTTATTATAAAGTCAAATTTTAATGATAGTGTTTTGCCCATCGCCATCCCTACAATAGGATAAAATTTACGTCCTTGAAGGAGAAGTGGGACTCCAGTGACAGAATTAGGCAGACTGGCAATTTCGGGGAACGAGCATACGAATAGAGGGAGAGGGTATGTTGTACATTCTAAAGGTCATCGATCGTTCTGGCAGTCACAGATTAATAAAATAAATAGATATTTAATGGTTTATTAACATGTAATAGTGAATTATTCTATTTATTTACTTAACACAAACAAGACCGAAATCGATTATTTATATGCTTAATGTTACAGGATCGGCTAATGTATACATTTTCACGTGACTTATTAAATAAAATACGTGAATGACTTTCAAGTAATATCGGATAAAATTCAATTCGTAATAAAGCACCTTTTGTTGACTTGACAAAGTATTAAGCAGGACATATCGGTAATAGTTTACGTAAATTTATATTACTGTCAACTTAGATAAACACAAATGATATCGATACAATGAATCATTAATGAGTTTCTAACAAACGAAGGAGAGTGAAATCGATTTGATGTACGCGATACACATACATATATGGATATTGACATGTCTCTTCTTAGTGTCTTTAAAAAGAATGAAACACACCTCTAAATAACATCAGGATGGTGTAAAACTATCAAAATCCAATTTCAATCCAATGGTTTATAGTTTTTGGTTTGGTTTGTATGTTTTATTATTTTTTTAATCCATTGACTAGGTATACCACAGAAAGTAACCCGATATTAATTTTAAAAAAGCATCGCAGTCAAATAATATCAAAAAAACAATATTGTAAGAAAATATTCATATGGAATGCATATAAAATTATTAAAAATATCAAATATATAATATAAAAATAATCGATCTCGAAATTTTTTGACAGTTCGATCGTGTATGATGAAACAAATCTACTTTTATCACACTATGCTCAAAATTCGTTATAGACAATATGAACAGGAACATTTGCTGTCCAAGACAAAAGAAGAAGATGAATCATTTAAACATTCGTCTTTTAACAGTTCAAGCTAAAATTTAACCTTAAATTTATACTGTACATTGGCATAGGCAGGAAGAAGTTTGAAAACAAAATCATTCAGGAATAATTAAACCATTTAGGTCAATAATTTACGAAAAATTTCAAGAAATATTCTTTCGATACTATTGATTCCATTTTCACGTTCGTGTGTGTCATATCACGATGTTTTTACTGAAACTGCGTGTGACATCTTCCATATAACACCATATTTGAGGATTTGTTTATAAAGAACAAAGGTGTTTATTGGTAAATTTTACTCCAAAATCAGTGTCAAAAGAAATAGACAAGCGTGAAATATTTCTTTCTTTTACAGAAAAACGTCTTATTCGATAAGAACTCTGGAATTATTAATATAGCAATAGCATTGGAACAGTCCATTGTTTCCTCATCAGGATAAAATGTTTTAGATATACAGTATACTCCGTAAGAATTTAGTGGACTCTTCCATTCCCTTAAACACTTGTTCGTATTATTCCTGTAGTTTTCAGTATGTCCGTTTTGCTCAACAATTAAGAAAATCAAAGGAAGAAGTATTTCTCATGTACAAACCATTTTTTATTGTTACAAAGTCCTAATTTTCCATTTATATCAAGTTTAAATATTGTGGCCTGGGTCTTCCGCGAAGAAGTCGCTTGAATAAAACGTTTACACACGAGTGACGACTTTAGGACATAGACACTTGGGCTAAGATGAAGAAAAAAACCAATTAATTTCAATATCATGTCAAGATGCAGTGGATTGTAAAATTATCTGGAAAAGCTAAAATCATCGGAATATTCCTGTTTTACTCGTCTGGGTTGTATGGACTCGGCACCACTTCAAACAGGGCCTGGATGGTTCTGGTCACAGGTCCTACAATTTATACAAAATAATGGAGCTGCAGTACGTTGTGTTACTAAGTCGAGTATACTTACAGGGTATGAGGACATATTATAATCTGTACTTATAATCCCTATATGTCATATTACTTGGAACTATGGTATTTTACATATATTATTATACTAATGTATCAACTAATCATGGCTAAACCAAAGGAAATTATTGTTATCAGTAAAGAAATATATTTGTATGACAATCTATATTTTATTCTAAAAGCGTTTCAATATGTTGGTGAATTATAAATCCTTACTGAAACAGCCATTGTCGACGTAGAAATGTACAAATGGAATATAGACGAGGAATCCGCTGATGATTATTAAGAATGTGCAGATGTATTTAAGGCTGGGCTCTTGTATGATAGGAGTGATCGTCAGATAGACAAAACACACGATAAACAGTATCGGCAATGGTAGGAATATCTGGAACACACTCAGGTTTAAGCACACGATAAACAGCATCGGCAATGGTAGGAATATCTGAAACACAATCAGGTTAAAGCACACGATAAACAGTATCGGCAATGGTAGGAATATCTGGAACACAATCAGGTTAAAGCACACGATAATCAGTATCAGCAATGGCAGAAATATCTGGAACACAATCAGGTTAAAGCACACGATAAAAAGTATCAGCAATGGCAGAAATATCTGGAACACAATCAGGTTAAAGCACACGATAAACAGCATCGGCAATGGTAGGAATATCTGGAACACAATCAGGTTAAAACACACGATAAACAGTATCGGCAATGGTAGGAATATCTGGAACACACTCAGGTTAAAGCACACGATAAACAGCATCGGCAATGGTAGGAATATCTGGAACACAATCAGGTTAAAGCACACGATAAACAGCATCGGCAATGGTAGGAATATCTGGAACACAATCAGGTTAAAACACACGATAAACAGTATCGGCAATGGTAGGAATATCTGGAACACAATCAGGTTAAAGCACACGATAAACAGCATCGGCAATGGTAGGAATATCTGGAACACAATCAGGTTAAAACACACGATAAACAGTATCGGCAATGGTAGGAATATCTGGAACACACTCAGGTTTAAGCACACGATAAACAGCATCGGCAATGGTAGGAATATCTGAAACACAATCAGGTTAAAGCACACGATAAACAGTATCGGCAATGGTAGGAATATCTGGAACACAATCAGGTTAAAGCACACGATAATCAGTATCAGCAATGGCAGAAATATCTGGAACACAATCAGGTTAAAGCACACGATAAAAAGTATCAGCAATGGCAGAAATATCTGGAACACAATCAGGTTAAAACACACGATAAACAGTATTGGCAATGGTAGGAATATCCGGAATATAATAGTAGTCCCCCGGTTCATTAACGTAACATCCTCGGGACATCTGACTGTTTTGGCGGCATTATTTTATCTACACGTACCTACCTTGATATGTCGCCGAGCATCCTTCATTGTAAATCTCAGAACGACTAGAGATGCGGTTGTCAGGGCGTAGAATGGTAAAGCTGCTAGACTGAAAAAGTCTATAAGGTTCTCAACGTTACCCGGTGTCAGCATCAAGGACAGAAACGTCTATAAGTATTAATTATAAAGTTGTATTATATTTATTGCAGTGAAACATTTTAGTTTTTATTGTAAAAAGATATGTGGTATAGATAATTCAACTAAATATTTACAATTTAAACACAGCAATGATATTGAAAATATCGTTTTGGCGTGAAAGCATTGGGTTTGTTGTTATTTGTTTGTTCTTAGTGTCAAGTTTACAACTGACGTAGGACACTTACCGTGAATATGATACACGGTATTGAGGTGTAATGTTTACATCTTACCGTGTGAATATGATACACGGTATTGAGGTGTAATGTTTACATCTGACGTAGAATATTTACCGTGAATATGACACACGTATTGGAGTGTAACGTTTACATCTGACGTAGGACACTTACCGTGAATATGACACACGGTATTTTAATGTCATGTTTACAACTGACGTCGAACACTTACAGTGAATATGATACACGGTATTGGGATCTAACGCTTACAAGTGACGTAGGACAGTACTCCAGGGAACTGGCGTTCTCGTGCCGCTGCGTACAGTGTCCTTCAATAAGAAATATTCATATTGATTACATGGTATATCTTAATTCGTTGTCGAGGGACATCATAATAGTACGCTGATAAGTATATCCGTGTGGAACTATTTCAAGTATGGTCTGCTATCTATCCACTATAACGACATCCGCACGTTGTTCGTATCAGCGGATCCATCAAGATGTAAACACTATTCAAAGCCACGGAGAACCCAGAGAAAATGTGCACCTTACAAACTTCTTGTTACATGATTTAATTACTTGTAAAATGTTGATTTGAAGCAGCTAGATTTCCCTTTATTGTTGCATAAGTAATATTTCGTGTCTTCATTGTTTTTAACTTATTTCCGAATACAAACATTTGGAATGAAGGATATTTACTGACAATCGGGTATTTACATAAACGATTGAAACAATTATTCCCAAAACATTTGATATCGCGTTCGAGATCTCGCGAAATATACTGAACATTTTCATCTCCCTTGTAAAACTCATAAAACAGATTAGTATATAACATGCAAGGTGTTTAAATATTTGTCAAATTGATGAAACAAATACCTGACTCCAGAAAACATGGAACTATTAGCTGACCCAAAGGTCGACAACACCACAAAAACAGGCATTATGATTCCGGCCGATCCCAGGACCTGCTCTCCCAAATCTAAGAGTTAGAAAAATAATCAGTGGAAGAAAAGAAATTCACCAGTGCTTGATGACATTTTCTACTGAATAGCAGCTTAAGGTAGACAATTGTAATATAAGATTCGTTGTTTTACTTGTATCATTTTGATATCGTTATTCCATCCTTAATGTTATCTTAAAACATTGTGGATAACATGCAGGATGGGAGAGAAAACAACATTATATTGTTTCCATGGCACATGATTGTTTTCAGGTTTTGGATTTATTATTCCTCAAAATCATCTTTTATATATACTTCTTGAAAAGATAATTAGTCGTCTACTGCTATAACACTAACTGACTTACCACAGCTATAGCACTTGACTGTAGCAGTCCGCCACTGGCTTATCACAGATATAGCATTGGACTGTAGCAGTCCGCCACCACTAACTTACCACAGTTATAGCATTGGACTGTAGCAGTCCGCCACTGGCTTACCACAGATATAGCATTGGACTGTAGCAGTCCGCAACCACTAACTTAATACTGCTATAGCATTGGACTGAAACAGTCTGTCACTGACTTACCACAACTGTAGCTTTGGACTGTAGCAGTCTGTCACTTACGTACCACAGCTATAGCATTGGACTGTAGCTGTGCGCCACTGGCTTACCACAGATATAGCATTGGACTGTAGCTGTCCGCCACTGACTTACGTCAGCTATAGCATTGGACTGAAACAGTCTGTACTGACTTACCACAGCTATAGCATTGGACTGTAGCAGTCCGCCACTGACTTATGTTAATTCTGACATTGCGAGAAAAATGTTCCTCTACGAATTCATCTTTTTTCATTAGATTGAATACAGCTTCATAAAGAATATCAATGATTTATTAATACATATATGTAACCGCATTGTCGTTATGGAACACAACAAACCGTACCATCCATCGTAAGCCCAGAGAGCGTCATACAAGGCCAGTGAAATAGACGATACCGAGGTCGATGGTGGAGGACTTGAAAATACCGCCAGATTGTCTGTGTTACCTAGGAATATCACACATAATCATAGTAATAAATTCAATACATGTACTAGTTGTTTTATTTCTTTCTAAATTAAAATAAGACAGAACAAATTTTGCATCATTTTTTAACCATAACCAGCCTATATTTTTCCGCGCTGAAGCAGGACATTTAAAACACAATTATCATTAAAATAAAATGTCACTTTTGAATTCACTTAAGTTATCTAAAATAATGGTAGTCTTTCGTTTGTTTAATTTTGGAAGATAGCGATGACAATAGACTTAAATTTCCGGGAAAATATAATAGGAAAGTGACGTAGAACACAAATGTGGACATTCACGAAATCCATTTGTGCTGAAACTAAACACAAACCAAGTGAAAATCAAATAACAATTTCGAGGGGAGCAATGAGTAACCGAGAAGCATTAACTTTGGCAATGGAGATTACATATCCGTGGAACAGTGATGATATCGGTCGATGCCTACCCATCGCTGTCCACACAACTCCTCTCACGATGATAATGAGGATAGCTATGAGCTTGGTGGCCGTAAAGAATACCTGTACGTGAGCGGTCAGCTTTGTATCCCAGCAGTTTATCATGGCCAGAGTCAGCTGTCAGCTTTGTATCCCAGCAGTTTATCATGGCCAGAGCCAGCGGTCAGCTTTGTATCCCAGCAGTTTATCATGGCCAGAGTCAGCTGTCAGCTTTGTATCCCAGCAGTTTATCATGGCCAGAGCCAGCGGTCAGCTTTGTATCCCAGAAGTTTATCATGACCAGAGCCAGCGGTCAGCTTTGTATCCCAGCAGTTTACCATGGCCAGAGTCACTAGAATGTAAAGCATAAGGCATACTACGGCAACACATAATGCAATTAGAAAAAAAGGAGATTATCTTCAAAACATTTTCAACATTAAATATGTTGTACATTTAAAAAGGATTTGAGAATTCATAAATGATATATTCATATTATAAATTGCATTAATCTAAAATGCAAAAAGAGCAGTACTCTTAAAGCATGATACTGATGCCATTTTGTGCTAATTGAGATACCATTACAGTTGTCAGAAGTCTAACGTCCCTTCACTCCATACTGCGCATTTCTATACATCTTCATTTTGGTGTTGGAAAAATCATCATATCTCCGTTATCTGTGAAGTCATCGGGATACTGATTACAGACTGTAAAACTACAGAAAATAGTCGACTACCTTTGTTCTAAATAGTTAACTCTTTCAGTGAGTTGAAAATAATCGTGTCAACTTAATTCCGAGCATTTTAACTTGTTGCCGTTGTGTGTCAGACGGCGTAATTGCCGAAGCGGATATTCGACATAGCATCTCGAAATATTCAAAACGCATAACCCAGGAATATAATTCTTGTATTTCATAGTTTAAGTAGTTGATAAGGTCTGGTGTATGTGCGATCAAATATATTGAAATAAA
This sequence comes from Argopecten irradians, assembly GCF_041381155.1. Classification (NCBI taxonomy): domain Eukaryota; kingdom Metazoa; phylum Mollusca; class Bivalvia; order Pectinida; family Pectinidae; genus Argopecten; species Argopecten irradians. Next base: position 68,629,088 of record NC_091135.1, on the reverse strand, counting down.
TCCACTCTAACATTAATTAGCTAGTGGAGTAAATACATGTAAGAATTATCACGTGTACTACACAATGAACATTGACCAATCCCTAATAACAAATAAAAAAATAATGCACTAAGTCGAGAACACACTGGTCAAACTACTCAAATTTATAATTCATAACATACCGAAACAATTTTTTAATGTGTCCACAAATCAGGAAATAATTTCGACGGAACAATTCTTAACTTTGATGTCATCGGTACAAAACAAGAACATGTGTGATGAGATGCGCATCGATTTTGAGTTGATTTTCAAATACAATATATATGGTTAAAATTTACGCGAGCAACATTAATTTATCATTATGATAACAATTTTTAAAATATTTTGATACATGCCGACAACAGCGATATTTATTTATAGTAGTAGGGTATTTTCCGAGCGGGATGACCACTTCCGATTTGCATGGGTAATACATCATCTGTAAACCGTAAACTGTTACCAAAACAATATGGCCCACCTCTGATAATATTCAACAAATAAAGTTCGAAGCGATATTGACGTTATTGATGGTACAAGTCTAGAAGACACTTGATATGTTAGGTAAGAATAAGTATGTTTGAATTCCTGAACGTAAACAAAATATATTATCGAGCAGCAGCTGTTCCTAAAATATCATAAGAATGAAAAGCACTTTGATATATCCTAGCATGTACAGTATATATTTTACAATATACATGTAACTGTAACGTTTACGTGTTCTTTTTCGGGATGAAACGTGGTGCGATTAACTACTTGACAACATGGATACAGTTCCGAACTTTATTAATCCACAGTGAATCCAAAGTACATAGAGTTAACAACACAGTATAAATCCACATCGTACTCTCACACTAACCCTGGTCAGGCTCTTTCACACAATGTTCACACAAGTCTATTTACAAGTTCATCCTCACAAAGTAACGGCACTTCCTACTTCTATTGGTTGATTGATGGGGCTTAACGTCCTTGTTCCGGTTATAACCAAGCCTAGGACACTACCTACTTCTATTGGTTGATTGATGGGGCTTAACGTCCTTGTTCCGGTTATAACCAAGCCTAGGACACTACCTACTTCTATTGGTTGATTGATGGGGCTTAACGTCCTTGTTCCGGTTATAACCAAGCCTAGGACACTACCTACTTCTATTGGTTGATTGATGGGGCTTAACGTCCTTGTTCCGGTTATAACCAAGCCTAGGACACTACCTACTTCTATTGGTTGATTGACTACTCTGTCTACCACTTACTACTCTATTGGTTGATTGATGGGGCTTAACGTCCTTGTTCCGGTTATAACCAAGCCTAGGACACTACCTACTTCTATTGGTTGATTGATGGGGCTTAACGTCCTTGTTCCGGTTATAACCAAGCCTAGGACACTACCTACTTCTATTGGTTGATTGATGGGGCTTAACGTCCTTGTCCGGTTATAACCAAGCCTAGGACACTACCTACTTCTATTGGTTGATTGATGGGGCTTAACGTCCTTGTCCGGTTATAACCAAGCCTAGGACACTACCTACTTCTATTGGTTGATTGATGGGGCTTAACGTCCTTGTTCCGGTTATAACCAAGCCTAGGACACTACCTATTCATGTTGTGGGCTAACGTCTTTCTTATTGGTTGATTGATGGGGCTTAACGTCCTTGTTCCGGTTATAACCAAGCCTAGGACACTACCTACTTCTATTGGTTGATTGATGGGGCTTAACGTCCTTGTCCGGTTATAACCAAGCCTAGGACTACTCTATGTTGATTGATGGCTAACGTCCTTGTCCGTATAACCAAGCTAGGACACTCTACTTCTATTGGTTGATTGATGGGCTTAACGTCCTTGTTCCGGTTATAACCAAGCCTAGGACACTCCTACTTCTATTGGTTGATTGATGGGGCTTAACGTCCTTGTCCGGTTATAACCAAGCCTAGGACACTACCTACTTCTATTGGTTGATTGATGGGGCTTAACGTCCTTGTTCCGGTTATAACCAAGCCTAGGACACTACCTACTTCTATTGGTTGATTGATGGGGCTTAACGTCCTTGTTCCGGTTATAACCAAGCCTAGGACACTACCTACTTCTATTGGTTGATTGATGGGGCTTAACGTCCTTGTCCGGTTATAACCAAGCCTAGGACACTACCTACTTCTATTGGTTGATTGATGGGGCTTAACGTCCTTGTCCGGTTATAACCAAGCCTAGGACACTACCTACTTCTATTGGTTGATTGATGGGGCTTAACGTCCTTGTTCCGGTTATAACCAAGCCTAGGACACTACCTACTTCTATTGGTTGATTGATGGGGCTTAACGTCCTTGTTCCGGTTATAACCAAGCCTAGGACACTACCTACTTCTATTGGTTGATTGATGGGGCTTAACGTCCTTGTTCCGGTTATAACCAAGCCTAGGACACTACCTACTTCTATTGGTTGATTGATGGGGCTTAACGTCCTTGTTCCGGTTATAACCAAGCCTAGGACACTACCTACTTCTATTGGTTGATTGATGGGGCTTAACGTCCTTGTTCCGGTTATAACCAAGCCTAGGACACTACCTACTTCTATTGGTTGATTGATGGGGCTTAACGTCCTTGTCCGGTTATAACCAAGCCTAGGACACTACCTACTTCTATTGGTTGATTGATGGGGCTTAACGTCCTTGTTCCGGTTATAACCAAGCCTAGGACACTACCTACTTCTATTGGTTGATTGATGGGGCTTAACGTCCTTGTTCCGGTTATAACCAAGCCTAGGACACTACCTACTTCTATTGGTTGATTGATGGGGCTTAACGTCCTTGTTCCGGTTATAACCAAGCCTAGGACACTACCTACTTCTATTGGTTGATTGATGGGGCTTAACGTCCTTGTCCGGTTATAACCAAGCCTAGGACACTACCTACTTCTATTGGTTGATTGATGGGGCTTAACGTCCTTGTTCCGGTTATAACCAAGCCTAGGACACTACCTACTTCTATTGGTTGATTGATGGGGCTTAACGTCCTTGTTCCGGTTATAACCAAGCCTAGGACACTACCTACTTCTATTGGTTGATTGATGGGGCTTAACGTCCTTGTTCCGGTTATAACCAAGCCTAGGACACTACCTACTTCTATTGGTTGATTGATGGGGCTTAACGTCCTTGTTCCGGTTATAACCAAGCCTAGGACACTACCTACTTCTATTGGTTGATTGATGGGGCTTAACGTCCTTGTTCCGGTTATAACCAAGCCTAGGACACTACCTACTTCTATTGGTTGATTGATGGGGCTTAACGTCCTTGTTCCGGTTATAACCAAGCCTAGGACACTACCTACTTCTATTGGTTGATTGATGGGGCTTAACGTCCTTGTTCCGGTTATAACCAAGCCTAGGACACTACCTACTTCTATAAAGCGGGCACCTCTATTTATACGGCTTCCATAATAATTATTATTCATTAACTCCCAAATTGTTCTATTGACCAATCCTAACCTTTTACCTTATGCACGTGCTCAACGTGTGCCTTATATGGACCAAGGCGATGTCCGCAATGTGACACTGACCAAAACCATGTATACATCTCTACCTAGTTGACCACTACGTGTAAACAACTGACTTTCAGTGTCTCCGTAAACTATAGTGTTTAGATGGGAAAGTACTATCTACGAACCATAGCGAGATGCGCAAACCTTTACATATTACTATTACAGCCTTTACAGTACTCAAAGGCCTCCGTACTTGAGTAGAACAGATTGACTTGACTGTAACTATGTTCCCTATTTACACTAAATAAAACATCTACCTTTCCTAAACATCTTAAATTCTAATAAAACAAACTATATTCTCAAAATCACTACATATCCGCCATTGCTTATTTAAAACTTTGGGATTTAATGGAATTTTTATCCCTTATTTGATAATATACTTGATCATTAAGTTGTTAAATTAAATACTATTGGCTTTAAATGCATAAATGTAAGAATTTTGAACATTTTTGTGAAAGTACCAAATTTTGGTTGCTATGGTAACGTTGTTTAACTCAAAAAACATATTTTGTCATACAAAATTTGAAAAGAATGTGATATGAAGTTCCTAAATACATATGGATTGTTATCAAAAATGGTTGATGCAAACGTGTGAAAATATCACTTTGAAACAAAATGTAGGATTAACGTGAGTTCATTTAAAAATTCTTGGGCGTTAAGGAAGGTGTTAACGTTTCTTTACAACAACATGTAATATAGAGCCGAATCAAAAAGGGATTAATGTTCATTTAGTTGTACCGGGTAGTTTTTTGTTGTTGTTTTTTTTTTGTTTTTTGTTTTTTGGTTTTTTGGTTTTTTTTTTTTTTTGTCTGCACTTGAAATGTGTTCTGTAGAAGCATACGTATGAAAAATGCTGCGGCATGTTTGGTTGGAATCTGAGGAGATCCACAGTAGTCGAATAGCGTCACCGTGTACTCAGCAATTGTGAGTCCGTCAATGGCCAGGTCCGAGGGAATCATAAGCATTATCTTCGTCCAGGCAAACAGGAAAGCAATGACCGTGCCCAGCCCTGCTCTCAGGTAGGGATAGTCACAACCCGACAAAGTAATCAGACACACAAGCTCAGCGTACGACAGCGAACCTGTCGACATTAACCAAATTATTCGATGGTTCATTTGTTATATCTATAAGTTAGAAACTTAACACAGGCACTGTGATAATGACCAACAAACTTAATGTTTTACATAGACCACAGTGTGTTAAGGTTTTCTAATATATTATTAAAACAGCTGAATATTAGTTAGCTTTTGTGTTCTATAATTAAAATTTAGGTTCTCATACTCAAACTCCAACCAGGGTAGCCATTTTGAAATAATGAATATATATATATATCAATATTTCAATCTAAATTTCCAAATTCACATCAATGTTACCTAAAAATAACCACATGTCAGAAAACAGCTTTACTTTTGAAATTCATAATTAATCAGCCACTCATTGGCCGGGCTAAAATTGTATCCGGGGCCAAATCTTGGGCATTTTTTAAGCTGTATTCTTCAGTTGTTCCCTGTAAAACAGGTAATTTTCGCGGATAAGATATTTTCACGATTACATGAGATATTCGTGAATACATATAAATAACCGATATATACCATCATATCTATTTCGCTAAATTTTACTTCGTTAAAATTTATAGTTCCCTTTTTAGTCAATTGTTTGACCCCAAAAATATGCAGCTATACGGTGTCCGCAAATGAGTTCATGCCAGAAAGTGTTTGGTTTTTCTATATCATTATTCTGCATCTGTCACCAGTTTGAATTTGTGACCTATACGAATTTTACCTTAGGCAGGTGAATTCCGTGAAGCAATGGGTGACTTCTTTGCAGTGGCCTCTGGTTCTACGTATTTTGTACTTTTCCAGGTGTGTATGCATATTTTATGTTATGCTTTGCATTCGTTCACCAATAAGCTATTTCAAGTTTAGTTTAGTATTTTGCAATACTGTCGTATTTAATTGCTATTTTCATAACTACCTAATTCTTTCATTATTTTAAAGCATATGAAAAAGAAAGGGTTAGAATTAGTCCGGTCGTTTAATCTATTTGTTCATAGCTATAATTTGAAATAAAGCTCGAATAAATGTTTAGTTTTAAATGGTATCGAAGTAAATCCTCGTTCAAACCTTTTCAATTTATTCATTAGAATAAGCATTCAGAACAAGAAAAAACGATATCGGAGAAATCTTTACAACATTTAGTAAATTGAACAGCTCTTTTATACATAATTACAACGTTAAAGCCTATATCGAGTATTGTTACTGACGCAAGTGGTTGTACGTGCTGAACACATATAAATTAGAAATCGTTTTTGTGCCGAGGTTGAACATTTGTAATAAAGACCAGTAACGATAAGAACACCATCACATCATGGTTTTGATAAAATCAGTTTTACATTTATGAACATTTTCTTATATTGCAATACAAACATGTCACACTTTCAAAAAATAGATCAACCAGTAGGAGGTCAACGGAATCAGCGCACGTGAAAAAAATACAGCAGTTTTCCGTCAATGCCGAAAACAGCAAAAATATATGTGGTAGGTGTCCGACAATACAAATGCTGGTTGCAGGATAAAACATAAACATATGAACCTAAAAGTTAACTGAATAGAATACACTGACAAATAAAACCATACCTACTAGAGAGAGTAGTCCAGCACATACCCACACCACTAACGCGATTAGCACCGATCTAGTCTGTTTAAGCACACCTCTTGGGGTGATGACAATTCCGGCTCCTGAAAACATTAACACTTAAAAGTTATAATGATACCGTTTATGTGTCAGGTATAGTGTATCTGGGTCATATAGTTCCACTGAGGCATGTAAAACATTGGGGAAATCTATGATAGTTGTTGTCCACAATTATATCACACAAACAACCTAACAACAGTAAAGCTGAACAAGAACTGATACACCGCCAACAGTCAAACTCGTCGATAATTGGAATAACCCAGTAAATAACACATAGAACTTTTGACACATGCACAATCAATATTGAACTCAATTTAGGATTAAATGCAACAAATTTGCTCGTAATACAATTAATTATATTCAACATTTTCATTATTATTAATTTAAAGATAAATCAGAAACTGAATCTTTTAATGGATAATAAAACTAAAAAAATGACCTTTTCTATATCTATAATAGTGTATTATTTTTATATATAAAATAGTGTATGATTTTTATATATATAATAGTGTATTATTTAGCTGTGTAGCACCTTTTCCGTCTGATATCTTCATTGTCATTGCTGTTGTTTTGTATTCGGCGTTCATCTCTACAAAAATGGTTAATGTGTGAATAATCTAAGAGTAATGTCAAACTTACAGTTTCCCTTTGTAATAATGCTCAGTTTTGCTCGCGGTCAGTATATTGTTACATGCTTCTAACATACTTAGTCTCTGAATACTATCCTATCCCTTATATTTCGTAATAGATTCATGAATGAATAAGTTAAACTTTTGTCCTACTCATCGATGACTGAACCTACGACAAATGATACGCCACATGATACGCCATTAACAAGTCCTTCTTCAGTTTAACTTCCGTAACCATGGTAACGGCTGTAGAGTTTGTATTATGTTGTGATTCCCTTCTCTCTGTATCTTCAAAGTCAAATTAATCAGTCATAAACTTCTTATTATTACTATTATTATCATCATTATCATCACTTTCAATTTTCTAAAAGATAGGAGTTGGTGAAAAGTAGTATGTTTACTGAATTCGTATGAAATGTAAGTTCTTAACTGATTCAATTCACAATAAAAGTATAAGAATTATACTTAGTTGTGAAAATCATATCAAAAGTGTGAATATTAGTTATCTTTGAATGTTGGACGATACTTTTCCTGAGAGTTACTGAAATCGAGAATCCAAATCAGTACGGTAATTCCTACCTTCTCGTCGTTTAGTAGTTTCCATTACTCCTGTTTCGTATCCTGATAATATTTCAATATGAAATGCATCTTATTGATAGAATTGTAGTTATATTATAGTCAGTGATGATTGCTTTACCTAGTATATAGATGCAGGTAAAACATCCCCTTTTATACGTGCGTGTTATATACTAGTATGTGGACGATAGAACGGACATCATTTGTGTAATTAGATATCATTACATAACGTCAAAAATGAAAAATTACAACTTACACGCATCATATAAACTGTTGAATAAAACCAGACAGTTTATAGGAAGCAAATTTTCTCTTTGCTTGTATCTATGCTTTTGCTAAAATAACTCCCACGAGTATCTATACTTCCTGACAAATTAATTGATGTAGAATGAATTTTATGTAAACGTTCGCGTTACTGCTTATGACATTTCATTGTTGGAAATCCAAATGTATAAGATAAAAATTTCCACTAATCCCATAGTCACACGGAGGTCGATGTATAGCATATGGACTCGGATCATTTGTAAAAACATCAGTTTAATATTAGTGTTGTGACGTCATAGTCGCATCGATATTTAACTTTTAAATTCCATATATTTTCATCATATGTGTTGAAATTTTAAGTTCAGCAATTAAAATGAATCCGAACATAAATGGTATCAAAATAAATAACTCAGAATACTTGATAAACCAATTTGCAGATGACACGTCTTTTACTTTATCTGAAGATCCAAACTCCTTAAATTGTCTACTTGAAATTTTGAATGATTTTGGTAATATTTCTGGTCTTAGAATAAATGTTGAAAAAACACAAGCAATTTGGATTGGGGCAAAACGGGGTTGTGGTGAGGAAATCCTTGCAGAAAGGAATTTGAGTTGGAACCATTCAGGTAAATTCAAACTATTAGGTATATCTTATAACCTTCAGTCAGTAAATATTTTTGAAGATAATTTTAGACAAAAGTTAACAGCTGTTAAAAAACTTTTACATGATTGGTCATTCAGAAACCTCACGTATATAGGGAGGGTAACTATTATAAAATCATTAGCATTACCCATTTTTATTCAAACTTTTACTGTCTTACCAGATCCTCCCAAAGAAATTATCAGTGAATTACAAAAATGCTTTTTTGAATTTTTATGGAATGAAAAGACTGATAAAGTAAAGCGCACTGTTATGTATGGCGATTATGATGAAGGAGGTCTTCGAGTACCACATATTGTTTCTTTTTGTCATGCTTTAAAAATGTTGGATAAAAAAATTACTTGATCCATTGAATTCCTCCCCTTGGAAAACTCTGTTTCTGGATAAAATTGAAACTTATGGTGGAGAGATAAAATTTTCAAAATGAAGAGAGAAGGTCCTTTAAGAATTTCAAATTCCCTAAATATTTTCTGGAAAGAGATTATAAACATTTGGGCAGATCTGTCTGGTGATGAACTCCCCACAACCCCTGACAAAGTTGCATCTCAGCCGATATGGTATAATAATTACATAAAAATTGATAACAATATAATATTATATAAACAATGGTGTGAAAAAGGTGTGTATATTTTATTGGAGACCTTGTTGAAAATAATGAATTTCTGTCATACAATAACTTTTGTATGAAATTTAATTTGAATATTAATTTTATTGAATTTTATGGAATTTTGAATGCAATACCTAGATCTTGGAAACATATTTTGTACCAAAATAATACACCACTGGACATGAAACCATGTAAACATATTCAATACTTAAAAAGTCACGAAAAGGTTACAAAATTTTTTTATAAATGTTTACTGACAAAAGTTACAGAAGTACCAAAAAAGAGTCAAGATTCCTGGCAGGACATGTTACATGTCAATATTCCCAAAGAGTCTTGGTCTAAGTTTTACCTTATTCCAAGATATATTACAGATGACACAATATTACAAAATTTTCAATTTAAACTTCTTCATAGAATAGTATATACAAATAACAAATTAATGCAAATTAAAATGAGCGAGACGGAAAGGTGCACGTTTTGCGAAGAGGGAAGAGAAACTTTAATGCACCTGTTTTGGGAATGCTGTCATGTACAATCTTTTTTATCATCTTTTTTATACCTTTTAAGAACAAAATACCAATTAGAAGTGCCTAGGACTCCAATTATTATGTTTCTTGGAATTTTGGACAATGAATATGAAAATGTGATCAATTTTTTATTCCTAATGATGAAATATTATGTATACATGTGTAAATTGAAAAAGAAAATCCCTACAATTAGAGATTGGAAAACAAATATTTTTCATTATAGAAATGTAGAAATGTATGGGTTACACACTTATTCAAATAAGAAACAAATTACTATAAATCAAAAGTGGAACTTTATTGATAGACTTTTAGATTAATTATTAAAGTTATGAAATTGGCATTAGTTTATGATGTCGTAACTAATAAGGCAATGTCATTAAAATAAAGTTGTTCTTCATTATTTTTCTATTAAACTCCAATATTACAATATATTATAGCTGGTTATGCATGGATGGAACTACATTGAAAATATTGGTACTATGTAATTTATATTTATTTTTTCTTTCTGAAAGTCTTTTGAGTGTTGTTTCTTTACATATATTGATATTCATGAAAAACTTCTTTTTTCACATTTTAGATTTACTTAGAGAATAGAGTCAATAAATTACCTAAATAATAAGTGTTCTCCTTTAACCATATTGCTAACTAAGACCGTTTTTTGTTTTTCAACCAATTTTGCTTACATTGCTATATCTTTCATGAAAATAATGTAGACCTCTTGTGTACAAATAAGCTCACTCTTTATAGATACAGCTCTTTTTATTGTAATTAAAATTGTGTATGACATGAATGTGACATCAAAAAATTGAAAATAATAAAAAAAAAAAACTTCAATATTAAAAAAAAAAAAAAAAAAAAAAAAAAAAAAAAAACTTTTAAATTCCAGTTATCCAAAACATTGAGTTCATCAGGGTAGTGTCTTATGGCCATCCTTTTTGTTTCTAACAAGCACCTCAAATAATCATATTGACATTTTTCAGAGAAAATTCGTATCTACTACAAATTAGAGGCCTTTTATTCGCTTAATGTGCATATAGGAGCAAAAATATAAAAAAAACTTCCGATTATGTAAATTGGGGTGTTATAACATCATAAAACAAAATATTAATTGTTTAATTTTTTTTCTTCTACCAAAATGAGCTTTCGTACATTTTCACTGCAGTCCCACTATGTAACCTTACAGTTGGCAGTCATGTGGTATCTCGGCTGTATACATCCTCGATACTCCTGGGGTTCCGATCAGTTACGATCTCTACACCCCTGGACTATCTCATAGTGAAATTGAAGGCAGCTCAGCTGAAAACTTTTGACCAATCACAGACCAGCAAAGATTTCCTTTGAAGACTACAGAGAGAGCGATGCCCAACTTCGAAGCCACATAGTCAACCACAGTGTACCGTAATACGGTTCTTTTGATGTACATCAAAGGACTAAATTACCTGTTCTGTTCTGTTGCCTCCAGTTTTACGATGAGATAGTCCAGGGGTGTAGAGATCGTAAGTGATCGGAACCCCTGGAGTATCGAGGATGGGCTGTATATAGCGTCATCATAAAACACGAGGTCGCTGTGTGATAGGTTTATAAACTATATCATCTAAACCAATCAATCAATCAATTTTTTATTAACCAAAAGCCCTTAGACTTATAGGTACAAAACATGTATACATATATATAATTACATTTGTAGATATATTTACAATGTAGTTAGACAGTGGAGAATGACATCAAATACAAAATTCGCTATACAATAAAATGTAAACGTAATATCAACTTTACTTATATTTTCGATCATCGTCTCTTAAAAGCTAAATACAAGTATTTCCCTAAATTTGATAACTCACTGACATTTTCTATACTAAGCAATTGTATCAGTTTAGATATCGATGGTTTCCTGTAAAAATATTGTTTAAATAATCGGCGCCTGAGATCAATATAAAATGGACAACTCAAAATAAAGTGAAACTCATCTTCTATATCCCTTAAATTACCTTTGTTACAAATTCTGTTTCTTCTTATAACATTTTGATGCCTCCCTATTTCTATATTTAAATTAATAAACAGTATCGTATCTAGTCTTTGTCCTACATAGACATGTATACACTGGTTCAGCTAAGACTGCTCTTCGCCTAGCACAAACAGATTTGAAACTACCATACACCGACATCAAACCTTCAATTCACTCAGCCATCAAACACCATTGGCAACAAAGGTGGTCTACCGAAACAAACAACAAAATGTTTAAAATTCAACCTACACTTAATCCTAAACTGTCCAGTGGAGAGACCGCAGAGAGGAAGTTGTTCTCTCTCGGCTCCGAACTGGACACACATATTTTACACATTCCTATCTATTGAGAGGGGAGGATCCTCCCACATGCCATGCATGTGATTCTCCTCTCACAGTGGAGCATATCTTAGTGCACTGTATTGATTTTAAGCACATACGAGATAAGCACTACGATGTCTCCGACATGTACACTTTGTTTCATGCCGTGAGACATAATCGTATTTTTAATTATCTCAGAGAAATCGGTATTTTAGATAAAATATGAACGTTTTTCTCATCATATCATCGTATCAACTCAACATTTCATCGTTTCATCAACATTTTGCATGAGTTTTCTCGTGTGTTTTAGCCAAAACTATTTTATCCCATGCAAACCTTTTTTTTATCAAATAAACGTTTACAATCTGTGTTTTATTTAATCCTTACTTGCCTTTTCTTACCCTGATTTTTTATCCTGATAATAATGCATGACTTGTAGTTTGGCCCTAAATGACCTTAGTTGTCGATGGGCCGTAAAACTCAAACAAACAAACACTGGTTCATTTGAGAACTGCAGATATTTTATACCATGTACTTAGTACTAAGTACATATGGTGTTGGTGTTTCTCGGGCACCCTGTTCTTTTTCCGGCAGATATAGCTAAGACTAAGGATATTATCGGTTCCTTAATTCCCATTGAATGATCGTAAGAGGCGGCTTAATTGTGTATCTGATTAAACATTTTTCTTTTATCGATAGATCTCTCATATCCATAACATTTGAATTAGAGTTTTATGGTCTGGTTCAGGTATCTGAATCCTATAAAAAAATAATCAAAATATATATATATATATATATATATATATATATATATATATATATATATAAAACATCCTGCACATAATCACAACAAATGAACGACAGAGGTAATAAACGTACTAAGAAGTGCAATATCAATCACTTGAACAATTGAACAAGACTATAACAAAAATCTTAGCATTTATCGTGTATGTGGTCAAAACGACAAAAATTCATAAAATCCTGTATTTTGTCAAGTATATGGACAGGTAGGTTTGAGTGGCAATAACTTAAAATCAAAATCTATCAGAGAAAAAAATGTTTAATACATTTCATGCATAAATTTTGACTTCTCAGAGGTGTACATCCTAAGTTGACTCTTCATACATATATATATATATACATGTAGGATATCTTTTATGGAGGTGTACATTACATTTTATGTATCTAAGGGTGAAAATGACATTTTTAGTATAAATCTCTCATAACTATTAGAGTGTTTTTTTATGATCTTGTACCATTTAATGTTTTAATATGATTGTAAATCATGAACGGTACGTGAAACTATAATAAAATATCTCGTGTATCTTGTATCATGTTGTAAGGTTAATAATTAGGAGTGACAAAGTAAATGTTGGAGTTACTGTTGAAATCATATTGAGTGTTGTCGTATGCCAGTTTAAAAGTTCTGGGTCTGTTCCAGTCATTTTGAACTGCTTGTAGATCTACTTATGTATTGATGATCTCCGGATCCATATCAATTGAACATCCTGGTGACAATATTATGTTACTTTTTCGTATAACATTCTTGTATATCATTAAAACGCGGTATCAATAGTCATTTTTAGTTTGGTTATTTCTTAATATTATTTCAATAATTCGTTTTATTATTATTATTACAAGCTAACCGATATTTACATAATACATAATTCATTTTTCGCAATTTTCAGTCATTTGGACATGACGTACATTGCAATTATTTTACATGATGAATAATTTGCGTGCCCCTGTGCTTGGGCTGAGGTGACCAATTTATGGGGTTGTTTTTATCTTGTACACACGCTCCTTCCACATATTCATAATTCTAAATATAACTGTCGAAGACAGATATATCTGGATCAAATTATCGATGAAAAGTTACATAATACATATGTATAAGACCACGATTGAATGCATCGTGGGTAGCGATAGGCATAGGGCGTCTCCTTGCAGGCGATATATGGAATTTTCAAATTATTATTTGCCTAGATGAAATAAATGACTTGTTTTAATGTCCAGGAGACAGGTGTCATCTCGTCTTTCCGTGTCGACACCAAAATAAAACTAACAGGCCTATCCAAGGATACGTCCTTGGCCTACTGTAAGATACTGACCGTGTATCCGATGTAAATCCTCAGATATATAATTATTTATGTAGCCCTCACCAGATTTTGTGAATAGTTTGAATAGGCATGTTTGCATGTTATATTAAAAAAATTGCCGCCTGAGGTGAGAATCAAAAGATCAGAAGATCTGTACGTTAAAACTAAGCCAGATTTCTGTTTTTTATATACAGTGATTTTTTTATAAGAAGCAGATAACATTGTTATTTTAATCACCTATCTTTAATAGCAAGTATTTGATGATGTATGATATTGTATTTCCTAATAGAGAAAACACTTTTGTAATGTGCGTGTAACTGCTGTTTCAACCTGAAGAAAAGTGAAAAAAATGATAATAACACTTTTATCCCAAATCATAAAGTTTTTTGTTGTTCTTTGATATACCTGGCTTACTATAATCTCTTTCCGAAATGCTCGAACGTCGGTGAAGACACCACTGAGAGGAATGAGTTAGATTTCGCGGTGACGAAGCACATAGTTACGGTTAGTATCTTACAATACAAGGTTTATTTTGGTGCGAGACTAAGGAAAGCCGAGATGACGAGGATTTGCCGAGTCATCTCGGCTTTCCGTGTCGAGCACCAAAATAAAACTTGTATTGTAAAATACTAACCGTGTATTCTGTTTATCCTGCAACCATTATGGCATTCAAAACGAAAGCATATTGACAGTTCCTTACTTTGTTTCGCTCGAAGCGAGAAGCTTCTTTGATGCGGAGGTAAAGATTCATTCACTTAACCGAATGAGAGTGCACTCCTTTTTACTGCCGTGGGAAATAAATAAGCGCATTCACAAACAGTCACCGTAATTCTATTCAGTGTGAATATCACTGAAAGGAAATGAAAATACTCAAATAACAATAAATACCCATTAAAGAATTACTTAACAATACATACCTTTGTCATGAGCCAAGAAAAAGACGGCACCGCCATACGAGATTTTCGACATCGTAAAAATGACGTCATTTCGGTGAATGTGACGTCACGTTTTAGCGGGACTGAATGACGTTTCATTCACCGGAAGGTTCAAGTTCTGGGTCAAGTTAGAAAAAGTGCCGTCAGATATGGAACAAATTCCCGTGATCGTATTGACGGATAAAGCATATCGTATTGACGGATAAAGCACAAGTTTATCCGGCAGTAGTTATCGGTCAGTATGTGGGACAGTTGCAGGATAAAGGCTCGTTTTACGTTGATACGGAGAAAACGATACTTTTTATTTTATAACGTTACCATGGAATATCAGATTTGTATGCAGTGAGAAATTGTACAATAGTTAGATGAAATATTTCGATCGAGCCTACTACATATGCATCGTAAAATTCTACTAAGTTGCATGAAAAATTACGATAACTGCAGGTAGGGCTGTACAGTCGATGTCGGGAACAGATCCGATTTGATGCATTCAACTCAAATATAAAAAAAAATGGATGCTATTGCCGAAACTTTTTGGACTAAGACAGTTCATGTGAATTTTTAAGTCTTCAAAGATCGCTTCTTTTTTAATGAATAAGAAAAAAAGAACACGAAAATCACGATAGCTGCTCGCAACCCAGTACCGCAGTTTCATCGGTTTTCGACGGCGAAAGACCAAAATAGAATTTTTACACACAATGTCAAACATATTCAATTCAAATCATTAATTATATGATTCAGAAGCATGTTAATGATGTTTTTGTGCAATATTTCATGAATTTCATCTACTAAACGAAGTATTGTATCCACAAACGCTGTAAGATTTACGTACATTGTTGCCTAGTCCTACTGTTTCTTTTTCTTTTTGTCAAAGTGACGTTCAAATAATGACATGTTTCAAGATAAACTTACACTATTATTTTAAACTATGTTATGCTGTATATGAGTGCAAATTGCCACCATAATACCACAAATGAATGTTTATTCCTTCAAAACGCCAGCTTGCAAGGTCGAGTCCGACCCGGGCTCATAGAGGACTAAAGAGTGACGTCATTGGAATGTTTGGGATCAAATCGTCAAATTTAGAAATGGTAATCAGAATAAAGAAACGTTTATTTACTCACATCGCAATATTTTCCTATCGCAACTGTTACAAGAAATTCGTGTTACCTGGTATCGAGTTCTATGCCTGATTAATCTCGATATTAGTGCTGAAAATATCTGGTTTATTGATATTGTTCCGCTACTTTTGTTGAGTTTGAATTCGCAAATTCGAAGGGTGTCAGAACGCTTGTTTTCAACCGGAATCAACACCGTAGTGATTAAGACCTTCCAAGTGAATTTTTGCATCGGGGGAACAGGGACATAAAAAGTTGATTTTCTCAAAAAGTAAGAAAAATAGAATACATTAATTTTGCTGGAACACTAAAAAAAATCATTCTGATTTCGGAACAGCTGGAATTATGAAGATACCTCTAACGGTATTTTTATTATTAGTAGTATATATTATGTAAGTTAATTATTTATTTTACCTATTTTTTTTATATTCATTTTTTTCTAACTACATTGTAAGTTTCATAAAAAGTGTAGACTAGATCTACCTTTGCTTTTTTCTGTTCATAGATATTTTTTCATACTTTTTAACGGGTGCTGTTACTAGTAAACGCTTCTTGAGTTGATATTTCCGTGTGTAGGACTAGAGACATGTAAAGCTAACAGTGCTAGGCCTAATAATAATGTGATCCACAGTACACAGTAGGCAACAAACAGAACTCTTTTGCGTTATCCGGTCAAAAAGTATTTCGGGTCCAAGATGGCGGTCTACGAATCGCTGCAGCTGTAAGTGGGCGTTATGTTTACATTTTAAAGCAATTTTATGTATAATTTAATATCACAAGTGTGACAAAAACTGAGACAAATGTTTATTTTTGTAATCTAGCGTATGAACCACATTTTGTTTGTCGTATTAACGACATATGTGTATGAACTATCACCTATTTAGTTGATGACGTGCCGGCTGCTAAGTCGGCACTATTGAAATCATCAGCAACAACACATCTACAGACGTCTATCAGATCTAAATTGACTTAGAATTCAGGCTAACTGGTTACATTTAGAACATATTTGCTTCCCATAAAACAAATGCTTTAAATGATCATAATGGACCTTGCGAATCCAAGGGCGAGTGTTCTACAATCAAACAGTACGGTATGAAGTAAAGGAAGATATATGGATTTAGTTATAGGTCTACAGTTGTGGAAGCATATGGACGTATCCTTGAAACACCAATATCCTTCAGGGTAATCAAATTCTTTCGCAAAGCGAACAGTGTCAGTCAACTGTTGTGGTAGAGGTGTCTTGGTATGTAAATCATCCATATATGTAGAATTGGAAAATTTCTTGTAAACAGGACACGTAATTAAATCACAACAAGATCTAGCATTGCGCAAGACCATATGCAAAGTCACACTCTCGCGTGATCTCAAAAAATTAAAAATAGAAATCATCAGTGAAAGATAAACCTTCCAATTTAATTCTTAACTGAATCTAAGTAACATTTACATTTTGTCCTGAATCTTAACTTAAATGCAGTTTTATGTACATTTGCATCGGAACTTTCTGCCTGGCAATTGAGAAAGACGTTTAGATATGTTTTGTAGTCGCAGTCACATATTTTTGTCTGAAGTGAAAGTAAAAGTATTTTATGCTAAATATTGTTTTTTGTTATAAACTCGAATACCAGTAATTCAGCAAGGCTATGATTCTAATATAAAAATGGTTTCTAGTGTAGAAGAACAGGGAAAATACACATTCCTGTCGAGTGCCCCGACCAGGAATCGAACCCGAGTCTCCGGCGTGGAAATCTATGGCTCTACCGACTGAGCCAAAGAAGCATGCTCCGTCAGCTGAGTGACAGAGACCGTATTTAACACTATTTACAAGTCACACCGACCCGCTCCTTTTACACTATTCCCCATGTTTTTCTTGAGATTTCCTAAATCTCAACCCGAGACTCTTTAACCACCTACCATGGGTTATTTAGTTGGGCGCCAATGTAGAAGAACAGGGAAAATACACATTCCTGTCAAGTGCCCCGACCAGGAATCGAACCCGGGTCTCCGGCTTGGAAATCTACGGCTCTACCGACTGAGCCAAAGAAGCATGCTCTGTCAGCTGAGTGACAGAGACCGTATTTAACACTATGTACAAGTCACACCGACCCGCTCCTTTTACACTAGTAGTTCAGTAAGTCAATGCGCACAATAAGCATTAAAAACAAAACACATGGCATATCGATCACCTGATGGTTCGCTGTTAGAAATCCTTAAGTTTTACATGGCATTAAAACTACATTCATAACAATTATATATTTCCATTTGGTAGCAGTTTAAAAAAAAAAAAGGATTAAGTGCTGAGTTCTCAGATAGGCATTGCCAAAATTTATATTATTTGTCTTACTTGTAGAAAAATTTGTCTTTAATTCATTATTTATCTATTGCGGTATGGAACCAGTCACTGGCCATGGGTGATGACTACACAATAGGTATCTACATTCGTCAAGGGTGCTGTTTGGCTTGTTACAAAAACTTCTTATTGTTATGTACATCAACTATTAAGGCTTTAAATCAGGTAGTCACGGCTTTCATCAGTACCGCACCAAATATTTCAGAAAACTTGAATTGCCAAAATAATTTGTAATAACCCAAAATCAGGACTATAAATCACATGATCAGCCATATGACTTGGGTACATTGTTGAATCCTATCTGGGTACTGACTGCAGGTCGGTGTTTTCCCCTTGGGTATTACAGATTTCCATGATCATCTAAACATGGCACATCCTTATTGATCCTGACTGTTTATAGGACATTAAACTAATCAAACCAAACAACTTGGGCACTGGCAATTGACTTGATCCAGAATATAATTATGCACATGTTCTGAGAGATAAATGTTCTCAAAATTTATCTGATAGAAAAAGGTATAGAGATGGAAAGATAAGTAAGGAGTGGGGAGTAAAATAAGAGATAAAGAATTAAAGAGATGGTAATCATAAAATAGAATATACAAGAGTACAGAAAAGGGATAAAGAGAATGGAGAGGGATTGAAAAGACAGGAAAAGCAATAAAAAAGTGGGGAAAGGTGAAGAAGGATTAGCAAGGGATGGTAGGAGATTGATGAATGGAAGGGAGGAAAGGGATGAAGAAACAATTTATAATTCCTAATAAAGTTTTGTATTGTAGAAAGCTTCCATTTATAATAATAATATATAGTAAGAGACTTTATTTAAACTTGTTAACATGTTGAGCTTATCAGCTCGTCTTACACATGGTCAAGATGAATATAAAACATACAAAATATACAATGATCTGTCACAGACTAAATTGTAATTGTGACATGTGTTACAATTACCATTGCATTAAGTTTATATATTAAAACATCTATTGTTTACAGACATATAACAGGAGACAAGTTCCTGATTGAGCCACAGAATGCTGGAGTCAGTGAACTGTTGGTGATAGACAGGATCTCGCAGGAAATATCTCTCGAGGGTAAGTGTTGTTGTGTATACACCCCAAATGATGTACTGTTGTAACATTATTAATGTGTAGATTTGTGGGCGTTATATGTTATACCTATATTCATGGCTATTGTACATGTGTTGTTAAACACTGCTGAATGGACTTTTACATTTTATTTGAAAAAACATAGGCCAGTTAACGGTTAATATGCATACTTACACTGTATGCAATAGCATAGATCTTTTTGTTTGAAGATTTCATTGAATTTGAACAAATACAGAAAAAATCTTTTGTTTTTATGATTTTTTGGATTATATTTTATTGGTTTAACATCCAATAAATGTACATGTACATGAGGCTACACTTGCTACACTGTAGACCAACTTTCGATTTCATCATTTACAAAATTTCACAATTTCTCTGTCAAAACAAATCGCGAAGATTTCAAACTTTCATGGATTTAAAAATTCAACGGAATTACCTTTCACTTTAAGTAAGGTACACAATATACTATACCTTGTTTATGTTCGCAGAGATAAACTTTCACATATTGACATTAATTGCGAAATTTGCAAAGTAAATTGCACACAAGAAAATTGTTTCACAGTACTTTGTGACACATTGTAAACAGCTGTATCCAGGATGAGAATCTGCTATTATATGTTGTTTGATCAATACAGATTTACTATCATGATCTCTGGGGATTTGTCATTGGTATGTTGCCTGAGGCTATCAATAATTCTCACAGCTGGCAGCTTTACCTGTATAGTTATTATACTCCTATGTACTCTACAGCAAGTCAATATTGCAAATAAACCATTAACTTTGGCTTTGGGTTTCTTATGTAAGTCATTCCTGAAGGGCAAATGAGCTTACCAGGTAAACATTTGTATGACATTTTGATTACAAAATTTTCTTTGAAACAACTTTGCTTCTTTTTAAGTCTATAAAAACCTTATATTGGGCTTGTAGCATGCTGAGATGTAATTTTTAGCTAACCTGGTCCGAATGATACCGCAGGGTCCGGCGTCCGGCGTCCCGCGTCCGGCGTCAGTCGTCCGTCAACAATCGACTTCTTCTCCATAGCCGCTGGTCGGATTTCAACAAAATTTGACTGGTAGCATCCTTATGAGCTACTAACTATAACCTGAGGGGCGGGGTCAAAAGGGGTCAATTTGGCTATTTCCATATAAACGACTTCTTCTCTGAAACTCTGAAACCAAGCATGGGATAGCACCCATAATGCAATGGTTAGCATCCTTATAGAGTGGGGATTCAAAATTGTACAAATGATGGGGCTGACCCCCCGGGGGCCTGAGGGGCGGGGTCAAAAGGGGCCAATTTGGCTATTTCCATATAAACGACTTCTTCTCTGAAACCAAGCATGGGATAGCACCCATAATGCTATGGTAGCATCCTTATAGGGTGGGGATTCAAAATTGTACAAATGATGGGGCTGACCCCCCGGGGGCCTGAGGGGCGGGTCAAAAGGGGTCAATTTGGCCATTTCCATATAAACGACTTCTTCTCTGAAACTATGCATGAGATAGCACTCAGAATGCAATGGTAGTATAAATATAGGGTGGGGATTAAAAATTGTACAAATGATGGGGCTGACCCCCGGGGGGCCTGAGGGACGGGGCCAAAAGGGGTCAATTTGGCTATTTCCATATAAACGACTTCTTCACTGAAACCAAGCATGGGATAGCACCCATAATGCTATGGTAGCATCCTTATATGGTGGGGATTCAAAATTGTACAAATGATGGGGCTGACCCCCGGGGGCCTGAAGGGTGGGGTCAAAAGGGGTCAATTTGGCTATTTCTATATAAACAACTTCTTCTCTGAAACTATGCATGAGATAGCACTCAGAATGCAATGGTAGTATAAATATAGGTTGGGGATTAAAAATTGTACAAATGATGGGGCTGACCCCCGGGGGGCCTGAGGGGCAGGGTCAAAAGGGGTCAATTTGGCTATTTCCATATAAACGACTTCTTCTCTGAAACCAAGCATGGGATAGCACCCATAATGCTATGGTAGCATCCTTATAGGGTGGGGATTCAAAATTGTACAAATGATGGGGCTGACCCCCCGGGGGCCTGAGGGGCGGGTCAAAAGGGGTCAATTTGGCTATTTCCATATAAACGACTTCTTCTCTGAAACTATGCATGAGATAGCACTCAGAATGCAATGGTAGTATGAATATAGGGTGGGGATTAAAAATTGTACAAATGATGGGGCTGACCCCCGGGGGGCCTGAGGGGCGGGGCCAAAAGGGGTCAATTTGGCTATTTCCATATAAACGACTTCTTCTCTGAAACCAAGCATGGGATAGCACCCATAATGCAATGGTAGCATCCTTGTAGAGTGGGGATTCAAAATTGTACAAATGATGGGGCTGACCCCCCGGGGGCCTGAGGGGTGGGGTCAAAAGGGGCCAATTTGGCTATTTCCATATAAACGACTTCTTCTCTGAAACCAGGGGATAGCACCCATAATGCAATGGTAGCCTCCTTATAGGGTGGGGATTCAAAATTGTGCAAATGATAGGGCTGATCCCCCGGGGGCCTGTGGGGCGGGGTCAAGGGGTCAATTTGGCTATTTCCATATAAACGACTTCTTCTCTGAAACTCTGAAACTCTGAAACCAATGGGATAGCACCCATAATGCAATGGTTACATCCTTATAGAGTGGGGATTCAAAATTGTACAAATGATGGGGCTGATCTCCCGGGGGCCTGAGGGGGGGGGTCAAAAGGGGCCAATTTGGCTATTTCCATATAAACGACTTCTTCTCTGAAACCAAGCATGGGATAGCACCCATAATGCAATGGTAGAATCCTTATAGAGTGGGGATTCAAAATTGTACAAATGATAGGGCTGACGCCCCTGGGCCGTGAGGGGTGGGGTCAAAAGGGGTCAATTGGGCTATTTCCATATAAATGACTTCACTCTGAAACTAAGCATGGGATAGCACCCATAATGCAATGGTAGCATCCTTATAGGGTGGGGATTCAAAATTGTGCAAATGATAGGGCTGACCCCCCGGGGGCCTGTGGGGCAAGGGGTCAAAAATGGGTCAATTTGGCTATTTCCATATAAATGACTTTTTCTGAAACTCTGAAACTTGAAACCATGGGATAGCACCCATAATGGAATGGTTACATCCTTATAGGGTTTGGATTCAAAATTTTGCAAATGATGAGGCTGATCCCCCCGGGGGCCTGAAGGGTGGGGTCAAAAAGGGTCAATTTAGCTATTTCTATGTAAACGACTTCTTCTCTGCAAACTAAGCATGGAAGAGCACTCATAATGCAATGGTAGCATCCTTATAGGGTTGGGATTTGAAATTGTACAAATTGTGACCCCCAGGGCCTTAGATGAATAGATGTGGGGTCAAAAAGGTCAATTAGGCTAATATTTTTCATATAAATTACATTTGTATCTGAACAATTGTATTGGATAGCATATTTGTATGGTATCAATAGCCATCATTGTATTGTTGTGATTCAAAATTAAACTTTGGGAGTCAATTTTGCTTATTTTTTAGATTGTCAGAGTCTTGTGATAAATTACTAAAAAAACCATGGGGTGTGAGATACATGGCCCTCTGGGCCTCTTGTATTAGTTTATTCAAATGAATGACCTGTGACTTTCATTTAAAGATGCCTCCACTCGCTGACAAATGGTATTTTTCACTAGCGAAAAAACAACAGCAGACGATTTAGTATTTTTCTTCAGTAACAAAAGTTACTTACTTTACACCATTACCACAATTGAAAAGTTTTGAGCTTCTAATTTTACCTCAAGTTAAAAATATGAAAACATAATTTATTGCATCCAGAAAAAAATGTGTGGGCACTATATCCTATATTGAATGAAGTACTGATTGCGCATGCACCAAAGGCGAAATAAATTATTATCCCCCGCCCAACGAAGTTGGCGGGGGGATATACAAATGGGTTCCGTCCGTCCGTCCGTCCGTACGAATGGTTTCCGGAGCATAACTCTAAAACCAGTAGAGATATTTCCACGAAACTTCATACACACATTGGTCTTATGGTCTAGTAGTGCCTTTTGCTATTTTTAGGTTTTCATTTTTTGCATTTTTTTTTTTCCGTAACCATGGAAACATTGCTGAAAATATCATATTTTTGTACCAGGTTCGTTTCCGGAGCATAACTCTAAAACCAGAAGAGATATTTCCACGAAACTTTATAGACACATTGGTCTTATGGTCTAGTAGTGCCTTTTGCTATTTTTAAGGTTTTCACTTTTTGTACTTTTTTTCTGTAATCATGGAAACATTGCTGAAAATGGCAGATTTTTGTGTAAGAATCGTTTCCGGAGCACAACTCTAAAACCAGCAGAGATATTTCCATGAAACTTCATAGACACATTGTTCTTATGGTCTAGTAGTGCCTTTTGCTATTTTTAGGTTTTCATTTTTTTGCACTTTTTCCGTAAACCATGGAAACATTGCTGAAAATATCATATTTTTGTACCTGGTTCGTTTCCGGAGCATAACTGGAAAACCGGTTGAGATATATGCACGGAACTCCATAGGCACATTAGTCTTATGGTCTAGTAGTGAATTCGCTATTTTAAGGTTTTCACTTTTTGTACTTTTTTCTGTAACCATGGAAACATTGCTGAAAATGGCAGATTTTTGTGTAAGAATCGTTTCCGGAGCACAACTCTAAAACCAGCAGAGATATTTCCATGAAACTTCATAGGACACATTGTTTCTTATGGTCCAGTAGTGCCTTTTGCTATTTTTAGGTTTTCACTTTTTTGTGCGTTTTTCTTTAACCATAGAAACATTGCTGAAAATATCATATTTTTTGTAGCAGGTTCATTTCGGGAGTATAACTCTAAAAACCAGCAGAGATATTTCTACGAAACTTCATAGACACATTCTTTTTAGGCCCTTTATGACACTGTCATTGTACTAGTTATAAACAGGTTAATAGTTTTTCACCTATATGCTTCACATTCATTCATAAAACTATTCACCTTGCTGTATCTGCACTTACCAGAAAAGAAAGAAAAAACATTTGGATTTTATTCGTGGCAGTGTTATTTGGTGGATGAAAAAAAAATACGAATTTAAAACTGCGGTCAAATTTGAATGATATATGTATCTTATGACATTAGACAACACAGACCTTGAATTTAATACTGCGTGGAGTAAAAATATTAAAAAAAAAACGGGAAAATTATCGCCAACAAAATGTCAAGGCTGTATACCTGATTCAACAATTGCAGCCCCGCTCTACTTGAATTATACTCCATCTTTCTTTAGCTCAACTTCCTTTTTCCTGTTTTTTTATACACATAAGTCTCCACAATCAAACTTACTCCAGCTTTGATATCTCCATTGGCGGGGGATCTGAATGACTATGTCCTTGTTTTTCATACACATAAGTCTCCACAATCAAACTTACTCCAGCTTTGATATCTCCATTGGCGGGGGATCTGAATGACTATGTCCTTGTTTTTCATACACATAAGTCTCCACAATCAAACTTACAAATATCTTACTCCCGTTTTGATATCTCCATTGGCGGGGGGGGATCTGAATGACTATGTCCTTGTTTTTCATACACATAAGTCTCCACAATCAAACTTACTCCAGCTTTGATATCTCCATCGGCGGGGGATCTGAATGACTATGTCCTTGTTTTTCATACACATAAGTCTCCACAATCAAACTTACTTCAGCTTTGATATCTCCATTGGCGGGGGATCTGAATGACTATGTCCTTGTTTTTCATACACATAAGTCTCCACAATCAAACTTCCTCCAGCTTAGATATCTCCATTGGCGGGGGATCTGAATGACTATGTCCTTGTTTTTCATACACATAAGTCTCCACAATCAAACTTACTCCAGCTTTGATATCTCCATCGGCGGGGGAGCTCTGAATGACTATGTCCTTGTTTTTCATACACATAAGTCTCCACAATCAAACTTACTCCAGCTTTGATATCTCCATTGCGGGGGATCTGAATGACTATGTCCTTGTTTTTCATACACATAAGTCTCCACA
Source organism: Argopecten irradians (assembly GCF_041381155.1). Classification (NCBI taxonomy): domain Eukaryota; kingdom Metazoa; phylum Mollusca; class Bivalvia; order Pectinida; family Pectinidae; genus Argopecten; species Argopecten irradians. The sequence goes on along the minus strand of NC_091135.1, from coordinate 68,603,652 downwards.
ATCAAACTTACTCCAGCTTTGATATCTCCATTGGCGGGGGATCTGAATGACTATGTCCTTGTTTTTTCATACACATAAGTCTCCACAATCAAACTTACTCCAGCTTTGATATCTCCATTGGCGGGGGATCTGAATGACTATGTCCTTGTTTTTTTATACACATAAGTCTCCACAATCAAACTTACTCCAGCTTTGATATCTCCATTGGCGGGGGATCTGAATGACTATGTCCTTGTTTTTCATACACATAAGCCTCCACAATCAAACTTACTTCAGCTTTGATATCTCCATCGGCGGGGGATCTGAATGACTATGTCCTTGTTTTTCATACACATAAGCCTCCACAATCAAACTTACTTCAGCTTTGATATCTCCATCGGCGGGGGATCTGAATGACTATGTCCTTGTTTTTCATACACATAAGTCTCCACAATCAAACTTACTCCAGCTTTGATATCTCCATTGGCGGGGGATCTGAATGACTATGTCCTTGTTTTTCATACACATAAGTCTCCACAATCAAACTTACTCCAGCTTTGATATCTCCATTGGCGGGGGATCTGAATGACTATGTCCTTGTTTTTCATACACATAAGTCTCCACAATCAAACTTACTTCAGCTTTGATATCTCCATTGGCGGGGGATCTGAATGACTATGTCCTTGTTTTTCATACACATAAGTCTCCACAATCAAACTTACTCCAGCTTTGATATCTCCATTGGCTGGGGATCTGAATGACTATGTCCTTGTTTTTCATACACATAAGTCTCCACAATCAAACTTACTTCAGCTTTGATATCTCCATCGGCGGGGGATCTGAATGACTATGTCCTTGTTTTTCATACACATAAGTCTCCACAATCAAACTTACTCCAGCTTTGATATCTCCATTGGCGGGGGATCTGAATGACTATGTCCTTGTTTTTCATACACATAAGTCTCCACAATCAAACTTACTCCAGCTTTGATATCTCCATTGGCGGGGGATCTGAATGACTATGTCCTTGTTTTTTATACACATAAGTCTCCACAATCAAACTTCCTCCAGCTTAGATATCTCCATTGGCGGGGGATCTGAATGACTATGTCCTTATTTTTCATACACATAAGTCTCCACAATCAAACTTACTCCAGCTTTGATATCTCCATTGGCGGGGGATCTGAATGACTATGTCCTTGTTTTTCATACACATAAGTCTCCACAATCAAACTTACTCCAGCTTTGATATCTCCATTGGCGGGGGATCTGAATGACTATGTCCTTGTTTTTCATACACATAAGTCTCCACAATCAAACTTACTCCCACTTTGATATCTCCATTGGCGGGGGATCTGAATGACTATGTCCTTGTTTTTCATACACATAAGTCTCCACAATCAAACTTACTCCAGCTTTGATATCTCCATTGGCGGGGGATCTGAATGACTATGTCCCTGTTTTTCATACACATAAGTCTCCACAATCAAACTTACTCCAGCTTTGATATCTCCATTGGCGGGGGATCTGAATGACTATGTCCTTGTTTTTCATACACATAAGTCTCCACAATCAAACTTACTCCAGCTTTGATATCTCCATTGGCGGGGGATCTGAATGACTATGTCCTTGTTTTTCATACACATAAGTCTCCACAATCAAACTTACTCCAGCTTTGATATCTCCATTGGCGGGGGATCTGAATGACTATGTCCTTGTTTTTCATACACATAAGTCTCCACAATCAAACTTACTCCAGCTTTGATATCTCCATTGGCGGGGGATCTGAATGACTATGTCCTTGTTTTTCATACACATAAGTCTCCACAATCAAACTTCCTCCAGCTTAGATATCTCCATTGGCGGGGGATCTGAATGACTATGTCCTTGTTTTTCATACACATAAGTCTCCACAATCAAACTTACTCCAGCTTTGATATCTCCATTGGCGGGGGATCTGAATGACTATGTCCTTGTTTTTCATACACATAAGTCTCCACAATCAAACTTACTCCAGCTTTGATATCTCCATTGGCGGGGGATCTGAATGACTATGTCCTTGTTTTTCATACACATAAGTCTCCCACAATCAAACTTCCTCCAGCTTAGATATCTCCATTGGCGGGGGATCTGAATGACTATGTCCTTGTTTTTCATACACATAAGTCTCCACAATCAAACTTACTTCAGCTTTGATATCTCCATCGGCGGGGGATCTGAATGACTATGTCCTTGTTTTTCATACACATAAGTCTCCACAATCAAACTTACTCCAGCTTTGATATCTCCATTGGCGGGGGATCTGAATGACTATGTCCTTGTTTTTCATACACATAAGTCTCCACAATCAAACTTACTTCAGCTTTGATATCTCCATTGGCGGGGGATCTGAATGACTATGTCCTTGTTTTTCATACACATAAGTCTCCACAATCAAACTTACTTCAGCTTTGATATCTCCATTGGCGGGGGATCTGAATGACTATGTCCTTGTTTTTCATACACATAAGTCTCCACAATCAAACTTACTCCAGCTTTGATATCTCCATTGGCGGGGGATCTGAATGACTATGTCCTTGTTTTATATTATTTATTGTGTTATTAGACATATATATACATGATTAAACACTATACAATTATGGCCCTCTGTGGAGGGATACATCTAGAATTGTCTCCCTGGAAAGAGTCATTTTCTCGAGGGCGAAGCCCTAGATGTATGCCGACACATAGGGACATAATTAATTTATTATACCGAACAAAATTAAAAAAAAAAAAACTCTGTTAAAAGAACCCATGAAGATATTTCCCGACAACAACGTTGCTAAATTTGTTGAGCTACAAAAAATAAGCAACAACGTTGCCATTGTTGGGTGACGTTGCAGATGACGTCAACTTCCGGTCACATGCTGAACTTCCAAGAGGTTATTTCCCTGGGGTTATTTCCCTCGCCTTCCAATTCCGGGGAAACATCTAACTTATTCAATGTCATGTGATCAAGTTTAATCCAATCAGAACATTCTAAATGAAAGTGAGGTATAATAACAATTATTGTTCAAAAGATGAATATCATTTATGCTCTGTCGGCTGTGGAGCATCTTTAAGGTCACATGTTTTAAATCCAAATTTAAAAAAAAGAAATTCCTTGCAACAAGCACTTTAAGTATCACTGTAGCAGTGAAGTAATACATGTTCCCTGCCTATCTCCACTACATGTAGCTATTACACTACAGGTGGCATCAACCTTGACATGAGCAAAGAAAAGTGGGGAAGCCACTTGAGTTAATTTTCTAAAATAGCACTGGTGGCCTTGACCTTCACTTCACATTCATGAAATTCAAAAACATCTAAATTTATTGAATCTTTAAAAATATATACAATTTTGTGGAAAGCAATGAAGAAATGAAGCTTTCTGAATACTGATAATACTATATAATTTAAATGTTATATCTTTGTGTTTCAGCACCACAGTCTATGGTACCAGGAACAGATACATTTAAACAACAGATCTATGGAATCTTTGGTGTGGTTCGACTAACAGCAGGTTTGTCACTGGGCTGACATTTTTATTTCTCCTTTGAAAAGTACACTTCATATAGATATCACTGTGTTGGTAGCAGAAGTATTACATAAAGTTCACTTTTGTTGAAATCTGCTTCTAATTACATTTTTACCCTGAAGGTCTGAAGTCAAAGTCACTGTCATGAAAAGGAAATAATGAAGCCTAGAAAACTAATATTGGATAGGTAGAATGCTTGGATGAAAAGAGATTTAAAATCACACTAAAGGCATATTTTAACTGATTCTAGTACTTTTGGGGTGAAAACCTCAGAATTTTGGTGGATGTTGAGAATTTGTGTTGAAGTTTATACATTTTACAAAGTTGTATCTGATTTTACTTACTATAATTACATACATAGACCAATGGAAACATGTTCATTGTGGTTTTCAGATGGACTTTAAACATTATAATTATTGGTAATTTTTGACATGCTTATGATTTTGAGAGATGTATGGCTGAAGGAGGTCCTTTTTATTTCTATTTGTGTTTTTTAGGACCATACCTGATCGTGATCACAGGCCGAGAGAAGGTGGGAGAAATTGATGGTCACATGATATGGCGGGTCACCAATACATCCATGTACTCCTACCAAAAGACCATGCTCCATCTCACAGAGAAACAGGTAAGAGATATTTAATAAAACAAAAACAAAAAGGTCATGCTCCATCTAAAAGAGAAACAGGTGAGAGATATTTAATAAAACAAAAACCAAAAGACCAGGCTCCATCCCACAGAGAAACAGGTAAGAGATATTCACTAACACAAAAACAAAAAGACCATGCTCCATCTCACAGAGAAACAGGTAAGAGATATTTACTAAAACAAAAACAAAAAGACCATGCTCCATCTCACAGAGAAACAGGTAAGAGATATTCACTAAAACAAAAACAAAAAGATCATGCTCCATCTCACAGAGAAACAGTTAAGAGATATTTACTAAAACACAAAAAGATCATGCTCCATCTCACAGAAACAGGTAAGAGATATTCACTAACACAAAAAGACCATGCTCCAAAAGACCAGGCTCCATCTAAAAGAGAAACAGGTGAGAGATATTTACTAACACAAAAAGACCATGCTCCATCTCACAGAGAAACAGGTAAGAGATATTTACTAACACAAAAAGACCATGCTCCATCTCACACAGAAACAGTTAAGAGATATTTACTAACACAAAAAGACCATGCTCCATCTCACAGAGAAACAGGTAAGAGATATTCACTAACACAAAAAGACCATGCTCCAAAAGACCATGCTCCATCTCACAGATTTAAGGTAAGAGATATTTACTAAAACAAAAACAAAAAGATCATGCTCCATCTCACAGAGAAACAGGTAAGAGATATTTACTAAAACAAAAACAAAAAGATCATGCTCCATCTAAAAGAGAAACAGGTAAGAGATATTCACTAACACAAAAACAAAAAGACCATGCTCCATCTCACAGAGAAACAGGTGAGAGATATTTACTAACACAAAAAGACCAGGCTCCATCTCACAGAGAAACAGGTAAGAGATATTTACTAACACAAAAAGACCAGGCTCCATCTCACAGAGAAACAGGTAAGAGATATTTACTAACACAAAAAGACCATGCTCCATCTCACAGAGAAACAGTTAAGAGATATTTACTAACACAAAAAGACCATGCTCCATCTCACAGAGAAACAGGTAAGAGATATTCACTAACACAAAAAGACCATGCTCCAAAAGACCAGGCTCCATCTAAAAGAGAAACAGGTGAGAGATATTTACTAACACAAAAAGACCATGCTCCATCTCACAGAGAAACAGGTAAGAGATATTCACTAACACAAAAAGACCATGCTCCAAAAGACCATGCTCCATCTCACAGATTTAAGGTAAGAGATATTTACTATGCTCCAAAAGACCATGCTCCATCTCACAGATTTAAGGTAAGAGATATTTACTAAAACAAAAACAAAAAGATCATGCTCCATCTCACAGAGAAACAGGTAAGAGATATTCACTAACACAAAAACAAAAAGACCATGCTCCATCTCACAGAGAAACAGTTAAGAGATATTTACTAAAACAAAAACAAAAAGACTATGCTCCATCTCACAGAGAAACAGGTAAGAGATATTTACTAAAACAAAAACAAAAAGATCATGCTCATGCTCCATCTCACAGAGAAACAGGTAAGAGATATTTACTAAGAGATATTTACTAACACAAAAAGACCATGCTCCATCTCACAGAGAAACAGTTAAGAGATATTTACTAAAACAAAAACAAAAAGACCATGCTCCATCTCACAGAGAAACAGGTAAGAGATATTTACTAAAACAAAAACAAAAAGACCATGCTCCATCTCACAGAGAAACAGGTAAGAGATATTTACTAAAACAAAAACAAAAAGATCATGCTCCATCTCACAGAGAAACAGGTAAGAGATATTTACTAACACAAAAAGACCATGCTCCATCTCACAGACAAACAGTTAAGAGATATTTACTTAAACAAAAACAAAAAGACTATGCTCCATCTCACAGAGAAACAGTTAAGAGATATTTACGAAAACAAAAACAAAAAGATCATGCTCCATCTCACAGAGAAACAGTTAAGAGATATTTACTAAAAACAAAAACAAAATGCTTCATCTCACAGAGAAACAGATAAGAGATATTCACTAACACAAAAAGACCATGCTCCATCTCACAGACAAACAGTTAAGAGATATTTACTAAAACAAAAAGACCATGCTTCATCTCACAGAGAAACAGATAAGAGATATTCACTAACACAAAAAGACCATGCTCCATCTCACAGACAAACAGGTAAGAGATATTTACTAACACAAAAAGACCATGCTCCATCTCACAGAGAAACAGTTAAGAGATATTCACTTAAACAAAAAGATCATGCTCCATCTCACAGAGAAACAGGTAAGAGATATTTACTAAAACGAAAACAAAAAGACCATGCTCCATCTCACAGAAACAGTTAAGAGATATTTACTAAAACAAAAACAAAAAGACCATGCTTCATCTCACAGAGAAACAGATAAGAGATATTCACTAACACAAAAAGACCATGCTCCATCTCACAGACAAACAGTTAAGAGATATTTACTTAAACAAAAACAAAAAGACTATGCTCCATCTCACAGAGAAACAGTTAAGAGATATTTACGAAAACAAAAACAAAAAGATCATGCTCCATCTCACAGAGAAACAGTTAAGAGATATTTACTAAAACAAAAAGACCATGCTTCATCTCACAGAGAAACAGATAAGAGATATTCACTAACACAAAAAGACCATGCTCCATCTCACAGACAAACAGTTAAGAGATATTTACGAAAACAAAAACAAAAAGATCATGCTCCATCTCACAGAGAAACAGTTAAGAGATATTCACTTAAACAAAATGATCATGCTCCATCTCACGGAGAAACAGGTAAGAGATATTTACTTAAACAAAAACAAAAAGACCATGTTCCATCTCACAGAGAAACTGTTAATAGATATTTACTAAAACAAAAACAAAAAGACTATGCTCCATCTCATAGAGAAACAGATAAGAGATATTTACTAACACAAAAAGATCATGCTCCATTTCACAGAGAAACAGGTGAGAGATATTTACTAACACTAAAAGATCATGCTCCATTTCACAGAGAAACAAGTAAGAGATATTTACTGACACAAAATGAAGTTGATCATATAAAACAAGTTTTTGAATGATAAGGAATTAATTGCCGTGCCTTGATTGTCTTGGAATAGACCATGGTTTTTTTTAATTTAAGAAAAATATCTTTTCGTCCTCTCTGATTATTTTTGTATTTTTCAATAAGCAGTCATCTGTTTCTGTCATTTCGTACCCTTACTTTGTAGGTAATGGACAACAGAACCTACCAGTCCATGATAGAACTGGCCCTGAAGACCGAGAGCTACTACTTTTCCACCACCTACGACATCACACACTCTTTACAGAGACTACAGAATACCAGCCCTGATTTCCTCAGCATGTCTCTACATGAACGTGTAAGTTTTATTGACAATATTAACTGAACAGGATCAAGCAGCTGTAATATAAACCAATAAATATACAGGTAAATAGCTAATGATGTCATATTATCAAAAAAGAATTAATTTTGATGGTTGATTGTTCCTGGGCACCACACTATAGATTTGAATCAAACCTATTTATCCACTTAAATGAAGGGAGACGTGCTGCAGTTGTAATTGCTAGTTTAGTTTTTGGTACTTCCAAAGAGTTGTATTGATATTTAATTTTCTTATATAATTAAGTTATTGTTAATCATTTTGATGCCGCATGTTATTGTATTTCGTATTTTGCGTCTTATGTGCAATAGGTCTAACAGCAGTTAACTGTAACTTTACTTACAAAATTAAATTACTACAGAATGTTGTTAGGTATGGAAACCTATAGTACATCTAAATCACAATTAAATGGTGTACAGTGTAATGAACTTTAAAATTACTCATTACAGATCATTTAGACCTTGACCAGGTCAATTAGATTTTGACCAAAAATACATAGGTCAAAGAATATCTCAATCTGATTACGTCCCATTAGGGGTCACATTCTGGTGACCTTTTGAATCGGCCAATAAAATTGTTAGTTTTAGAATCTTGGAAATAAATTTTAGGGGATGGAAATTGTTTGCAAGAGCTGTCAGAATCAATGCCATGTACATAATCATCTCGCCCAATGAGCACAATGTAAATTAATTATGGTGGGCTTGGACGAAATATCATTTTCAGTTGATGTTGCTAGTTTGCATTTAAACTGAAGTTCAAAGGATAGAAAGGTCACCAGAACATGACCTCCAATAGGACGATGTGGGATCCTCTATGAAATGGAGTGAGTATCTGATTGAAGAATATCTCTATCCACCATCACAACACGGTGGTGTTGTTGGTCCCTCACACCATACACACGTAGTCCTGTTTAGAAGTTATGTTGGTGTTTTTGTGATGGTCCTGGTTAGGTGAGTTCATTGTTTTACAGGCAGATGCTCGTTTCCTGTGGAACAGTCACCTGATGAAGGAGTTGACACAACAACCAGAACTGGGTCGATACAGTCTTCCTATTCTCCTCGGCTGTATCCTTTATTGTCAGCTTATATATAGTAAGGAATAGTCAATCATGAAAAATGCTTTCATACAAATGATTGTAATAACTTTGTCATTGAAATTAAGGTGGTTGTTTTTTTATTCAAACAAAAATACATTAAAACCAGTGTGAATCCGTTATCACATCATAATTCTATAACTCTACACCAGTGTGAATCCTCTAAAACATTATAATTCTATAATTCTACCCCAGTGTGAATCCTCTAAAACATTATAATTCTATAATTCTATCCCAGTGTGAATCCTCTAAAACATTATAATTCTATAACTCCACACCAGTCATCACTGTGAATTCTTGTAATATCAACAATAAACCATTTGACTACATTCTGATCTCCCGACGGTGTATATACCGGGCAGGGACACGGTTCTATGTACGAGGGATTGACACAGAGGGACAGGTGGCCAACTATGTGGAAACGGAACAGATCGTGCAATATCAGGGGCAGAAGTGTTCACTTGTACAGGTAAGGAATATCTGAAATATCTCATAGGTTGATTAGATATTAGGTACACATGTAGGTACTTCAGTTACACTTGTACAGGTAAGGAATATCTGAAATATCTCATTAGTACAGGTAGATATTTGGTTGGTACTACAGTTAGATATGTCCAATATTATGTTAGTGTAAGTGCTGCATATAAACTAGTTGGTTCAGGAGAACTGTTAGAGTAAGGTATGTATGTTGTTGGTATAGACATAGTAAGGTTTGGTATGACTCTGGTAGTATAAGCTGTAATGTTACACCATGTAAATACAAATGTATTAGGTTCAAATGATGATCAGATGCATTCTGGTAGTATAAGCTGTAATGTTACACCATGTAAATATTAGGTTCAAATGATGATCAGATGCATTCTGGTAGTATAAGCTGTAATGTTACACCATGTAAATATTAGGTTCAAATGATGATCAGATGCATTCTGGTAGTATAAGCTGTAATGTTACACCATGTAAATATTAGGTTCAAATGATGATCAGATGCATTCTGGTAGTATAAGCTGTAATGTTACACCATGTAAATATTAGGTTCAGATGCATTCTGGTAGTATAAGCTGTAATGTTACACCATGTAAATATTAGGTTCAAATGATGATCAGATGCATTCTGGTAGTATAAGCTGTAATGTTACACCATGTAAATATTAGGTTCAAATGATGATCAGACAGCGCAGATCTAGATCAGATGTGTGTTTATGTGTTGAGAATTTCCTGATTTCACCATTGTCAGTAAATTGTAATTGTTTTTATACATTTGGGTTTTTTCAGACTAGGGGATCAATACCAGTATTTTGGAAACAGCGACCAAACTTAAAATATAAACCAAAGATAGCCATAGACTCAGCTAGTCATGTGAGTACATCTACCTTCTACAGTTTATGAATGAGCGATTATACATGCTGCCCCTATTGCATGATTGTAAAAGACAACTAAATTTAGAATCTGATGTTTTCTCTTCTTTCTAACTAGCTTTCTTCTTCCTTAAGTCTCCCTTGACACCACCTCACTTTCGGCCTTCTGTTGAGCACTCGATCTGTGAGGTTATAAGGTGACTGGGTGGGGTGTGTTACTTGGTGTCTTCGTTAGCATTTTTAGCTCACCTAGCACAAATTTTGGCTCTGATCCCTCAGGGGCAGGAAGGGCGGGACCCAATAGGGGAAATAGGGGTAAATCCTTTAAATCGCTACTAGTCATAGAGTTCTGCATGGATTGTAATCAAATTTTGCCAGAAACATCCTTAGAGGAAAGGGAATAGAGTTTGTATAAATTTTGGCTCTAACCCCCCGGGACAGGAGGGACAGTGCCCAAAAGGGGAAATAGTGGTAAATCCTTTAAACCACTACTTAAGTCATAGAGTTCTGCCTGGATTATAACCAAATTGCCAGAAACCTCCTCTGGGGAAGGGCAACAGAGTTTGTATACATTTTGGCTCTGGCCCCTGGAGGCAGAAGGGGAGGGCCCAATAGCGTTATAGAGATAAATCCTTGAAATTGCTATAGTCATAGAGTTCTGCATGGATTGCTACCAAATTTGGCCAGAAAATACCTCTGGGGAAGGGGAACAGAATTTGAATAAATTTTGGCCTTCTGGAGCAGAATGAGTGGGGCCGAGTAGTAAAATTAGAGGTAAATGTTTAAATTCCTGCAGAAAAGGAACAATGAACTTTTATTTAGAACATGACTTGGCATTACAAACCAGGTGAGCCCTCTGGGCATCTTGGTCAGTAATATAACACTATAAAAAGGGTAACAATTTCTCTACACAAGAAGACACAACAGGAGTATACCGCAGTCTCCAAAAATATGCACCGCACACTATATGCAAGCTACACACCACATACATGGGAGACCATCCTTACATGACCCTGGCTGTTAATAAGATGTTGGTTAATCAAACAAACAAACAAAAAGCATGGACCTACAAAAAGAAAACAGTAAATTGATTTTAGTTTCTAATTTTTCACACTGCATGTCCCAATGGCTACCTTATATTCTACTCTTGGTCTTGAACAATAGCTTGTAGCTTATTTTAACTTGATGGGAATGGGAAACAAATATCTTTTTATGGGCTGTCTGATGTGCAGCATGAGATATTCCAGCATCACACAGATCTTATGATTATGTAATTGTGTTGTTTTGTTGTTCAGCACGAGGTATTCCAGCGTCACACAGATCTTATGATTATGTAATTGTGTTGTTTTGTTGTGCAGCACGAGGTATTCCAGCGTCACACAGATCTTATGATTATGCAAATTGTGTTGTTTTGTTGTGCAGCACGAGGTATTCCAGCATCACACAGATCTTATGATTATGTAATTGCGTTGTTTTGTTGTGCAGCACGAGATATTCCAGCATCACACAGATCTTATGATTATGTAATTGTGTTGTTTTTTGTTGTGCAGCATGAGATATTCCAGCATCATACAGATCTTATGATTATGTAATTGTGTTGTTTTGTTGTGCATCACGAGATATTCCAGCGTCACACAGATCTTATGATTATGTAATTGTGTTGTTTTGTTGTGCAGCATGAGGTATTCCAGCATCACACAGATCTTATGATTATGTAATTGTGTTGTTTTGTTGTGCAGCATGAGGTATTCCAGCATCACACAGATCTTATGATTATGTAATTGTGTTGTTTTGTTGTGCACCACGAGATATTCCAGCGTCACACAGATCTTATGATTATGTAATTGTGTTGTTTTGTTGTGCAGCACGAGGTATTCCAGCATCACACAGATCTTATGATTATGTAATTGTGTTGTTTTGTTGTGCAGCATGAGGTATTCCAGCATCACACAGATCTTATGATTATGTAATTGTGTTGTTTTGTTGTGCAGCACGAGATATTCCAGCGTCACACAGATCTTATGATTATGTAATTGTGTTGTTTTGTTGTGCAGCATGAGATATTCCAGCGTCACACAGATCTTATGATTATGTAATTGTGTTGTTTTGTTGTGCAGCACGAGATATCCCAGCATCATACAGATCTTATGATTATGTAATTGTGTTGTTTTGTTGTGCAGCACGAGGTATTCCAGCGTCACACAGATCTTATGATTATGTAATTGTGTTGTTTTGTTGTGCAGCACGAGGTATTCCAGCATCACACAGATCTTATGATTATGTAATTGTGTTGTTTTGTTGTGCAGCACGAGGTATTCCAGCATCACACAGATCTTATGATTATGTAATTGTGTTGTTTTGTTGTGCAGCACGAGATATTCCAGCGTCACACAGATCTTATGATTATGTAATTGTGTTGTTTTGTTGTGCAGCATGAGATATTCCAGCGTCACACAGATCTTATGATTATGTAATTGTGTTGTTTTGTTGTGCAGCACGAGATATCCCAGCATCATACAGATCTTATGATTATGTAATTGTGTTGTTTTGTTGTGCAGCACGAGGTATTCCAGCGTCACACAGATCTTATGATTATGTAATTGTGTTGTTTTGTTGTGCAGCACGAGGTATTCCAGCGTCATATAGAGGACCAGGTGTATTACTACGGGGAACAAGTAGCAGTCAATTTGGTGAGTGTGATATAGACGGATAATTCTGGTAATGGAGCTGGCATAGCTTGTTATATAGACGGATAAGTCTGGTAATGGAGCTGGCATAGCTTGTTATATAGACGGATAAGTCTGGTAATGGAGCTGACATAGCTTGTATTATAGAGAGAGATAAGTCTGGTAAAGGAGCTGGCATAGCTTGTTATATAGACGGATAAGTCTGGTAATGGAGCTGGCATAGCTTGTTATATAGACGGATAAGTCTGGTAATGGAGCTGGCATAGCTTGTTATATAGACGGATAAGTCTGGTAATGGAGCTGGCATAGCTTGTTATATAGACGGATAAGTCTGGTAATGGAGCTGGCATAGCTTGTTATATAGACGGGTAATGGAGCTAGCATAGCTAGTTATATAGAGGTATAAGTCTGGTAATGGAGCTGGCATAGCTAGTAATATAGACAGATAATTCTGGTAATGGAGCTGGCATAGCTTGTTATATAGACGGATAAGTCTGGTAATGGAGCTGGCATAGCTTGTTATATAGACAGATAAGTCTGTTAATGGAGCTGGCATAGCTAGTTATATAGACATATAAGTGTGGTAATGGAGCTGGCATAGCCAGTTATATAGACGTATAAGTCTAGTAATGGAGCTGGCATAGCTTGTTATATTGACGGATAAGTCTGGTAATGGAGCTGGCATAGCTTGTTATCTAGACGGATAAGTCTGGTAATGGAGCTGGCATAGCTTGTTATATAGACAGATAAGTCTGGTAATGGAGCTGGCATAGCTTGTTATATTGACGGATAAGTCTGGTAATGGAGCTGGCATAGCTTGTTATATAGACGGATAAGTCTGGTAATGGAGCTGGCATAGCTTGTTATATAGACGGATAAGTCTGGTAATGGAGCTGGCATAGCTTGTTATATAGACATATAAGTCTGGTAATGGAGCTGGCATAGCTAGTTATATAGACATATAAGTCTGGTAATGGAGCTGGCATAGCTTGTTATATATACGGATAAGTCTGGTAATGGAGCTGGCATAGCTAGTTATATAGACGTATAAGTCTGGTAATGGAGCTGGCATAGCTAGTTATATAGACGGATAAGTCTGGTAATGGAGCTGGCATAGCTTGTTATATAGACGGATAAGTCTGGTAATGGAGCTGGCATAGCTAGTTATATAGACGGATAAGTCTGGTAATGGAGCTGGCATAGCTTGTTATATAGACGGGTAATGGAGCTAGCATAGCTAGTTATAAAGAGGTATAAGTCTGGTAATGGAGCTGGCATAGCTAGTAATATAGACAGATAATTTTGGTAATGGAGCTGGCATAGCTTGTTATATAGACGGATAAGTCTGGTAATGGAGCTGGCATAGCTAGTTATATAGACATATAAGTCTGGTAATGGAGCTGGCATAGCTTGTTATATAGACGGATAAGTCTGGTAATGGAGCTGGCATAGCTAGTTATATAGACGGATAAGTCTGGTAATGGAGCTGGCATAGCTTGTTATATAGAGGGGTAATGGAGCTAGCATAGCTAGTTATATAGAGGTATAAGTCTGGTAATGGAGCTGGCATAGCTAGTAATATAGACAGATAATTCTGGTAATGGAGCTGGCATAGCTTGTTATATAGACGGATAAGTCTGGTAATGGAGCTGGCATAGCTTGTTATATAGACAGATAAGTCTGTTAATGGAGCTGGCATAGCTAGTTATATAGACATATAAGTCTGTTAATGGAGCTGGCATAGCTAGTTATATAGACATATAAGTCTGGTAATGGAGCTGGCATAGCCAGTTATATAGACGTATAAGTCTAGTAATGGAGCTGGCATAGCTTGTTATATTGACGGATAAGTCTGGTAATGGAGCTGGCATAGCTTGTTATCTAGACGGATAAGTCTGGTAATGGAGCTGGCATAGCTTGTTATATAGACAGATAAGTCTGGTAATGGAGCTGGCATAGCTTGTTATATTGACGGATAAGTCTGGTAATGGAGCTGGCATAGCTTGTTATATAGACGGATAAGTCTGGTAATGGAGCTGGCATAGCTTGTTATATAGACGGATAAGTCTGGTAATGGAGCTGGCATAGCTTGTTATATAGACAGATAAGTCTGGTAATGGAGCTGGCATAGCTTGTTATATAGACGGATAAGTCTGGTAATGGAGCTGGCATAGCTAGTTATATAGACATACAAGTCTGGTAATGGAGCTGGCATAGCTAGTTATATATACGGATAAGTCTGGTAATGGAGCTGGCATAGCTAATTATATAGACGTATAAGTCTGGTAATGGAGCTGGCATAGCTAGTTATATAGACGGATAAGTCTGGTAATGGAGCTGGCATAGCTTGTTATATAGACGGATAAGTCTGGTAATGGAGCTGGCATAGCTTGTTATATAGACAGATAAGTCTGGTAATGGAGCTGGCATAGCTTGTTATATAGACGGATACAGGTAATGGAGCTAGCATAGCTAGTTATATAGAGGTATAAGTCTGGTAATGGAGCTGGCATAGCTAGTAATATAGACAGATAATTCTGGTAATGGAGCTGGCATAGCTAGTTATATAGACGGATAAGTCTGGTAATGGAGCTGGCGTGGCTAGTTATTTATACGGATAAGTCTGGTAATGGAGCTGGCATAGCTAATTATATAGACGTATAAGTCTGGTAATGGAGCTGGCATAGCTTGTTATATAGACGGATAAGTCTGGTAATGGAGCTGGCATAGCTTGTTATATAGACGGATAAGTCTGGTAATGGAGCTGGCATAGCTTGTTATATAGACAGAAAAGTCTAAGTTGTGAAAATAAATGACCTTGACCTACTTTGAAGGACACAGGGGTCAAATAGGCTAAAATCTTTGAACGACTTCTTCTAATTAACCAAAAGGTCCAGGATACTCATATTTGGCCTGTAGCATTCTGGGATGAAGGGCTACCAAAGGTGTGAAAATTAATGATCTTGACGTTCTTTCAAGATTACAGGGGTCAAATAGGCTAAATTCTTTGAACGATTTTTGTTAACTAACCCAAAAGTCCAGGATACTCATATTTTGCTGGTGGCATGCTGCGATGAAGGTTTACCATAGTTATAAAAATGAATTACCTTGACCTTCTTTCAAGGTCACGGGGGTCAATTAAGCTAAAATCTTTAAACTACACCTTTTAATTAGCCGAAAGGTCCAGGGTATTCATATTTAGTCAGTAGCATGCTGAGATAAAGGGCTATCAAAGTTGTGGAAATTAATGACCTTGACCTACTTTTAAGGTCATGAGAGTCAAATATTCCAAAATTTTGAATTTTGAACTTCTTCTCAAGTTCTACCAGTGTGATTAAGCTGAAACCTGCATGAAATGATCCTGACATGGTCCCGACCAAGTGTTGTTATATTTTATGTCGATCCAAAATCCAAGATGGCTGCCACAGATGATCCAAGATGGCTGCCACAGATGCCATCTTGAAAACACATTTTGAACTTCTTTTCAAGTTCTACCAGTGCAATTTAACTGAAACTTGAAACACGAAATGCGGCTGATATGATCTTGTCAAAGTATTGTTATATCTCTGGTTGATTCCAGATTGAAGATGGCTACCATGACACCATATCTTTCATGTTTAGTCCTGGTAATGGAGCTGGCATAGCTTGTTATATAGACAGATAAGTCTGGTAATGGAGCTTGCATAGCTTGTTATATAGACAGATAAGTCTGGTAATGGAGCTGACATAGCTTGTTATATAGACGGATAAGTCTGGTAATGGAGCTGGCATAGCTTGTTATATAGACGGATAAGTCTGGTAATGGAGCTTGCATAGCTTGTTATATAGACAGATAAGTCTGGTAATGGAGCTGGCATAGCTTGTTATATAGACGGATAAGTCTGGTAATGGAGCTGGCATAGCTTGTTATATAGACGGATAAGTCTGGTAATGGAGCTGGCATAGCTTGTTATATAGACGGATAAGTCTGGTAATGGAGCTTGCATAGCTTGTTATATAGACGGATAAGTCTGGTAATGGAGCTGGCACAGCTTGTTATATAGACGGATAAGTCTGGTAATGGAGCTGGCATAGCTAGTTATATAGACGTATAAGTCTGGTAATGGAGCTGGCATAGCTTGTATTATAGAGAGAGATAAGTCTGGTAAAGGAGCTGGCATAGCTAGTTATATAGACGGATAAGTCTGGTAATGGAGCTTGCATAGCTTGTTATATAGACGGATAAGTCTGGTAATGGAGCTGGCATAGTGAAAACTTTCAAATTAACATGGAATTAAACTTATTGTGATGGGGTTGTGAACAGGTTAGTGTTGATATATGTGAAGAAGAACATTGTATTATCAGCGTGTTGACACATGCAGGAATTGCTCAGAACAAATTTTACAGAACTTTTACCGAAGGTAGTGAAAAATTTGGCCAGTGATGCATTTCATTCCTGGTGTTTTTATATAGTACATAAGGGAAGTTTTTATTATCCCCGCCCAACGAAGTTGGCGGGGGATATACAAATGGGTTACGTCGGTCCGTCTGTCCGTCCGTCCGTCCGTCCGTACGAATTGTTTCTGGAGCATAACTCTAAAACCAGTAGAGATATTTCCACGAAACTTCATAGACACATTGGTCTTATGGTCTAGTAGTGCCTTTTGCTATTTTTAGCTTTTCATTTTTTGCACTTTTTCCGTAACAATGGAAACATTGCTGAAAATATCATATTTTTGTACCAGGTTCGTTCCGGAGCATAACTCTAAAACCAGAAGAGATATTTCCACGAAACTTCATAGACACATTGGTCTTATGGTCTAGTAGTGCCTTTTGCTATTTTAAGGTTTTCACTTTTTGTACTTTTTTCTGTAACCATGGAAACATTGTTGAAAATGGCAGATTTTTGTGTAAGAATCGTTTCCGGAGCACAACTCTAAAACCAGCAGAGATATTGCCATGAAACTTCATAGACACATTGTTCTTATGGTCTTGTAGTGCCTTTTGCTATTTTTAGCTTTTCATTTTTTGCGTTTTTTCCGTAACCATTGAAACATTGCTGAAAATATCATATTTTTGTACCAGGTTCGTTTCTGCAGCATAACTGGAAAACCGGTTGAGATATATGCAAGGAACTCCATAGGCACATTAGTCTTATGGTCTAGTAGTGCCTTTTGCTATTTTAAGGTTTTCACTTTTTGTACTTTTTTCTGTAACCATGGAAACATTGCTGAAAATGGCAGATTTTTGTGTAAGAATCGTTTCCGGAGCACAACTCTTAAACCAGCAGAGATATTTCCATGAAACTTCATAGACACATTTTATGTAGGACTTCTAATTTTGTATTATGCTTTACTTTTTATTTAATATGCATGCAGTAAAACTCAGATATATCAAACTCAATTACTATGAACATTCACTTAATTCCTATGTAACTCGTCGCTGTTTAAAACAAATAAAAAATCGCACTGTTAGCTGCTGAACTTTGTTAAAGCTAAGATCAATTCTGGTATTTTTAGCCCACCATCATCAGATGGTGGGCTATTCAAATCGCCTTTCGTCCGTGGTCCGTCGTCCGTCCGTCCGTCCTTCCGTCCGTCCGTCCGTCCGTCCGTCCTTCCGTCCGTCCGTCCGTCCGTCCGTTAACAATTCTTGTTACCGCTATTTCTCAGAAAGTAGAGAAGGGATCTTTCTCAAATTTCACATGCAGGTTCCCCTAGGGCCCTAGTTGTGCATATTGCATTTTGGGACCAATCGGTCAACAAGATGGCCGACTGGCGGCCATCTTGGATTTTGATAGTTAAAGTTTGTTACCGCTATTTCCCAGAAAGTACTGAAGGGATCTTTCTCAAATTTCATATGTAGGTTCCCCTAGGGCCCTAGTTGTGCATATTGCATTTTGGGACCAATCGGTCAACAAGATGGCCGACTGGCGGCCATCTTGGATTTTGATAGTTAAAGTTTGTTACCGCTATTTCTCAGAAAGTACTTAAGGGATCTTTCTCAAATTTCATATGTAGGTTTCCCTAGGGCCCTAGTTGTGCATATTGCATTTTGGGACCAATCGGTCAACAATGATGGCCGACTGGCGGCCATCTTGGATTTTGATAGTTAAAGTTTGTTACCGCTATTTCTCAGAAAGTAGAGAAGGGATCTTTCTCAAATTTCACATGCAGGTTCCCCTAGGGCCCTAGTTGTGCATATTGCATTTTGGGATCAATCGGTCAACAAGATGGCCGACTGGCGGCCATCTTGGATTTTGATAGTTAAAGTTTGTTACCGCTATTTCTCAGAAAGTACTAAAGGGATCTTTCTCAAATTTTACATGTAGGTTTCCCTAGGGGCCTAGTTGTGCATATTGCATTTTGGGACCAATCGGTCAACAAGATGGCCGACTTGCGGCCATCTTGGATTTTGATAGTTAAAGTTTGTTACCGCTATTTCTCAGAAAGTACTTAAGGGATCTTTCTCAAATTTCATATGTAGGTTTCCCTAGGGCCCTAGTTGTGCATATTGCATTTTGGGACCAATCGGTCAACAATGATGGCCGACTGGCGGCCATCTTGGATTTTGATAGTTAAAGTTTGTTACCGCTATTTCCCAGAAAGTACTGAAGGGATCTTTCTCAAATTTCATATATAGGTTCCCCTAGGGCCCTAGTTGTGCATATTGCATTTTGGGACCAATCAGTCAACAAGATGGCCGACCGACTGACGGCCATCTTGGATTTTGATAGTTAAAGTTTGTTACCGCTATTTCTCAGAAAGTACTAAAGGGATCTTTCTCAAATTTCATATGTAGGTTCCCCTAGGGCCCTAGTTGTGCATATTGCATTTTGTGACCAATCGGTCAACAAGATGGCCGACTGGCGGCCATCTTGGATTTTGATAGTTAAAGTTTGTTACCGCTATTTCTCAGAAAGTACTGAAGGGATCTTTCTCAAATTTCATATGTTGGTTCTCCTAGGGCCCTAGTTGTGCATATTGCATTTTGGGACCAATCGGTCAACAAGATGGCCGACTGGCGGCCATCTTGGATTTTGATAGTTAAAGTTTGTTACCGCTATTTCTCAGAAAGTACTTAAGGGATCTTTCTCAAATTTCATATGTAGGTTTCCCTAGGGCCCTAGTTGTGCATATTGCATTTTGGGACCAATCGGTCAACAATGATGGCCGACCGGCGGCCATCTTGGATTTTGATAGTTAAAGTTTGTTACCGCTATTTCCCAGAAAGTACTGAAGGGATCTTTCTCAAATTTCATATATAGGTTCCCCTAGGGCCCTAGTTGTGCATATTGCATTTTGGGACCAATCAGTCAACAAGATGGCCGACCGACTGACGGCCATCTTGGATTTTGATAGTTAAAGTTTGTTACCGCTATTTCTCAGAAAGTACTGAAGGGATCTCTCTCAAATTTCATATTCATGTTCCCCTTGAACCCTAGTTGTGCATATTGCATTTTGGGAGTGATCGGTCAACAAGATAGCCGACCGGCGGCCATCTTGGATTTTGATAGTTAAAGTTTGTTAACACTATTTCCCAGAAAGTACTGAAGGAATCTTTCTCAAATTTCATATCTAGGTTCCCCTACGACCCTAGTTTGTGCATATTGCATTTTGGGACAGATCGGTCAGCAAGATGATCGACAGGTAGCCATCTTGAATTTTGATAATTGAAGTTTGTTACTGCTACATATCTCAGAAAGTACTGAAAGGATCTTTCTCAAGGTTCATATATAGTATGTAGTAAAAGTTTGAAAAGCAGGGAAAAGATCCCTCTTTCTGTTGTCAGACATAGATCATTCTTTGGTGGGCGCCAAGATCCCTCTGGGATCTCTTGTTTAATAAGAGGTTGAAAATGTTTTCAAAGTTGGTTTCACTTTGTTAAAAAAAAATATGTTTTGTATATGTTCTTCAATTGCAGTTGGATTTTAAAATACTTTCCCTATACTCTTACTAGCATATAAAATTAATGCATTAATTGATTTAGCTCTCTATTGGCGGGGGATCTGAATGACTATGTCCTTGTATATATATTCATACTATATATTATTGACAGAACGTCATTCTTAATTAATCTAAATTGCTCTCTTTATAGCCCACAATTGTCAGATGGAGCCAACATTGGTGGGTTATTCAAATTAGCCTTTTATCAATGGTCAAGAAACTTCAATTAAGGATTATTGGTAGACTCATATGACCTATTCTACTGACAGATTTGTGTACAATTTGTGAAATAATTAGCAAAATCATTACATTTATGAAAGTGTTATTGTTTTAATAGATCAACTCCTCTGGATCTGAAGGCCAGTTAGAGAGAGCTCTATCTCAGTCCATCACTAGACTTCAGCACGAGAGACTAAGGTAAGGGTATACACAGCTAAGGGCCTCAACTCCACTACAAATATGTCCCTTTAATATCTAGACTTCAGTAAGTAAGCTGTATATACAACTAAGGGCCTCAACTCCACTACAAATATGTCCCTTTAATATCTAGACTTCAGTAAGTAAGCTGTATACACAACTAAGGGCCTCAACTCCACTACAAATATGTCCCTTTAATATCTAGACTCAGTAAGTAAGGGGTATACACAGAAGGGCCTCAACTCCACTACAATATGGTAATATCTAGACTTCAGAAGTAGGGTATACAACTAAGGGCCTCAACTCCACTACAAATATGTCCCTTTAATATCTAGACTTCAGAAAGGAACACAACGTAAGGGTATACACAACTAAGGGCCTCAACTCCACTACAAATATGTCCCTTTAATATCTAGACTTCAGTAAGTAAGGGGTATACACAACTAAGGGCCTCAACTCCACTACAAATATGTCCCTTTAATATCTAGACTTCAGCAAGTAAGGGGTATACACAACTAAGGGCCTCAACTCCACTACAAATATGTCCCTTTAATATCTAGACTTCAGTAAGTAAGGGGTATACACAACTAAGGGCCTCAACTCCACTACAAATATGTCCCTTTAATATCTAGACTTCAGCAAGTAAGGGGTATACACAACTAAGGGCCTCAACTCCACTACAAGTATGTCCCTTTAATATCTAGACTTCAGCAAGTAAGGGTATACACAACTAAGGGCCTCAATCCACTACAAATATGTCCCTTTAATATCTAGACTTCAGAATATACACAACTAAGGGCCTCAATCCACTACAAATATGTCCCTTTAATATCTAGACTTCAGCAAGTAAGGGGTATACACAACTAAGGGCCTCAACTCCACTACAAATATGTCCCTTTAATATCTAGACTTCAGCAAGTAAGGGGTATACACAACTAAGGGCCTCAACTCCACTACAAGTATGTCCCTTTAATATCTAGACTTCAGTAAGTAAGGGGTATACACAGCTAAGGGCCTCAAATCCACTACAAGTATGTCCCTTTAATATCTAGACTTCAGCAAGTAAGGGGTATACACAACTAAGGGCCTCAACTCCACTACAAGTATGTCTCTTTAATATCTAGACTTCAGTAAGTAAGGGGTATACACAGCTAAGGGCCTCAAATCCACTACAAATATGTCCCTTTAATATCTAGACTTCAGCAAGTAAGGGGTATACACAACTAAGGGCCTCAACTCCACTACAAATATGTCCCTTTAATATCTAGACTTCAGTAAGTAAGGGGTATACACAGCTAAGGGCCTCAAATCCACTACAAATATGTCCCTTTAATATCTAGACTTCAGCAAGTAAGGGGTATACACAACTAAGGGCCTCAACTCCACTACAAATATGTCCCTTTAATATCGAGACTTCAGCAAGTAAGGGGTATACACAACTAAGGGCCTCAATTCCACTACAAATATGTCCCTTTAATATCTAGACTTCAGTAAGTAAGGGGTATACACAACTAAGGGCCTCAACTCCACTACAAATATGTCCCTTTAATATCTAGACTTCAGTAAGTAAGGGGTATACACAACTAAGGGGCTCAACTTCACTACAAATATGTCCATTTAATATCTAGACTTCAGTAAGTAAGGGGTATACACAACTAAGGGCCTCAACTCCACTACAAATATGTCCCTTTAATATCTAGACTTCAGTAAGTAAGGGGTATACACAACTAAGGGCCTCAAATCCACTACAAATATGCCCCTTTAATATCTAGACTTCAGTAAGTAAGGGGTATACACAACTAAGGGGCTCAACTCCACTACAAGTATGTCCCTTTAATATCTAGACTTCAGTAAGTAAGGGGTATACACAACTAAGGGCCTCAACTCCACTACAAATATGTCCCTTTAATATCTAGACTTCAGTAAGTAAGGGGTATACACAACTAAGGGGCTCAACTCCACTACAAATATGTCCCTTTAATATCTAGACTTCAGTAAGTAAGGGGTATACACAACTAAGGGCCTCAACTCCACTACAAATATGTCCCTTTAATATCTAGACTTCAGTAAGTAAGGGGTATACACAGCTAAGGGCCTCAAATCCACTACAAATATGTCCCTTTAATATCTAGACTTCAGTAAGTAAGGGGTATACACAGCTAAGGGCCTCAAATCCACTACAAATATGTCCCTTTAATATCTAGACTTCAGTAAGTAAGGGGTATACACAGCTAAGGGCCTCAACTCCACTACAAGTATGTCCCTTTAATATCTAGACTTCAGCAAGTAACGGGTATACACAGCTAAGGGCCTCAAATCCACTACAAATATGTCCCTTTAATATCTAGACTTCAGTAAGTAAGGGGTATACACAACTAAGGGCCTCAACTCCACTACAAATATGTCCCTTTAATATCTAGACTTCAGTAAGTAAGGGGTATACACAACTAAGGGCCTCAACTCCACTACAAATATGTCCCTTTAATATCTAGACTTCAGTAAGTAAGGGGTATACACAACTAAGGGGCGCTCAACTCCACTACAAATATGTCCCTTTAATATCTAGACTTCAGTAACTAAGCTGTATATACAACTAAGAGCCTCAACTTCACTACAAATATGTCCCTTTAATATCTAGACTTCAGTAAGTAAGGGGTATACACAACTAAGGGGCTCAACTCCACTACAAATATGTCCCTTTAATATCTAGACTTCAGCATGTAAGGGATATACACAACTAAGGGGATCAACTCCACTACAAGTATGCCCCTTCAATATCTAAACTTCAGCAGGTAAAGGCCCGTTCACACAGTAGATCAAGGATGATAAACCTTGTTGCATAAAGCAAATATCATTGTGTGAACTAGCTTATTCCTCTGTAGCATAATCCTTCTGCCAGGAAGATAAACCACATTTTAGATTAGAGCATGCTCTATCCTGTAAACCAAGACGTACACACTTTGGCCAGACTGACCAATCAGTGACCAGCTCACAGCTGGCAGGGATAGGGATGGGGCACAGCATCATAAAAACTGATACACATATTAGAAAATTTACTAAGAAAATGGATGCCAGGAGTACAAAAAATGCATTTTCTGGACATAGGAACCTAATTAATCATTACTTATCAAATAAGAATTATATATATGATGGCAGATCAATTGTACTAGAGAGAATAACAAAGTTTTATTAATTACTGTAAGAATATTACAAGAGTAAATGGTCATATTTTATATCAACACATTTTAATAAAGTGAATCTGCACAAGTAAAACTCATTCGTACAGTATATCAATATCATCTTTCTACTTCCATGTTGTCCATCTTGACTGAAATGGTCAGAATGTTGTGTTAACATTAAGTTACGGGAACTCCAGCAGGGGGTATATACAGCTTGAGGTTTACAGTGTGCACATAGAAGGTTTATACATCCCAAGTTTTATAAAACTGGTTGTATGTGTCTTGTTTTACTGTGTGAACGGGCCTTAAGGGGTATACTAACTAAGGGGCTCAACTCCACTACAAATATGTCCCTTTAATATCTAGACTTCAGCAAGTAAGGGGTATACACAACTAAGGGGCTCAACTCCACTACAAGTATGTCCCTTTGATATCTAGACTTCAGCAAGTAAGCAGTATACACAACTAAGGGCCTCAACTCCACTACAGATATGTCCCTTTGATATCTAGACTTCAGCAAGTAAGGGGTACACACAATCAACACTACTAGAAATATGTCCATTTGATTTGTGATCCTCCTTCATTTATGGTTTGGACAAAAAATCTCGAACGATATAATGCACATGTACACCTATGTGTCAAGTGATATTTTGAATTATGAAGACCGATTCTGTCCAAGGCATTAACACATTCATGGAATGTGTAGATTCTATATTTATTGATGCTCTTTTGCCGTCCTTATGACTCTTAGTTAAGTTACGCTTCTTCCACTGCTCTGGAATAAGCATTCCTAATGGCACTACTTACCATAGATAAATATGTTTTTGTCTCCATTTCTTTTGTTTTCTTTTATACCAGGTATGAATATTTTGACTTTCACCATGAATGCAGAAAGATGAGATGGGACCGACTGAATATTCTGATAGACCGCCTGTCAGAGGACATCAAGAGATTCGGGTAGGTCTTTAGACAGTATTGCTTAATTAAGTGTGGTTCATTAGATGAGGGACTGGTTACTATCCAGGTAAAATGTACACTTTCAGTGTATCATTTGATTGTCACAGAATTTTTCTTATGTACATTTTCCATAGACATGTATAGAAAAAAGTGAGGAAACATTTCTCAGACAATAAAATGTCATGTTTTTTGTAAAATGATGTTGTGTTTTTCTTTGTGTCGCCTATTTCAGCTGTATTATTATATTACAGCTTTTCACACTTGTTCTGCTGTGAACTATAAGTACCATCAATAACAGTATAGTGTTGATCTCAGAATTGGTCACACAAGTTTGGTGATAAGAGAGAAGTGTGCTGATAGGTTGTTTTGTGTACCAGATACTATATGGTGGACAGTGACGGAGTGGTCAGTATGTACCAGAAGGGAGTGTTCAGGACCAACTGTATAGACTGTCTGGATAGGACCAATGTGGTCCAAGGTTTAATCGCTAAGGTTGTTCTACAACAACAACTTGGGGTAAGTCGGTCATATTCCTAGTACAGCCTACATCATCACTTCCAGCAATCGTGTCATGTGAATATTATATGGTTTTGTTAATCCTTATATCATAAAGGTTTTTGCTTTTCTGTTACTATAGTGAAGGGAAATGAGTACCTACGGTCAGCCCATGAAGCCAAATTGTAGTCTACAATTTCATTTCACATTTTTACAGTGTTATTAGTACTTGTAAAGTGATTTCAGTGGGAAGGTTTCCTTCTAAACATACATAAGGCATAAAAACAACAATTTTACAGTACATAATTTCTGTGTTGTAACTAACGTCTATAAGGAATCAGAAGCCATTTGAGTGATTTCCGAGGCTTAATTCATCAACCTTATGGTTTTTAATGGATCAATAAAGAAATATTAACATGCCAAAATGTTCGCCCAGTTACAGTACATATAACTTTAAAAGTATTTTTTTTTACTTACAGAGACTTGGTATAATAGAGACAGGACAGAAAACTGATGATATACCTACATTCAAAACCATGTACAATAACAGTAAGTATGGGTATGACTGCTTTGGTTCAGATATTCTAATCCCTCTACCAGTGGATCACCAGTTAGATACCTACCTAGAACTATAGGTTTGTGATTTACCTCCAAGAACGCTCTAGAGGCTGCAGTGACTGAGTGGTTTAGTTAGATACCCACATAGAACAGTTACTAAGGCCTGATTATAGGTTTGTGATTTACCTCCAAGAACGCTCTAGAGGCTGCAGTGACTGAGTGGTTTAGTTAGATACCCACATAGAACAGTTACTAAGGCCTGATTATAGGTTTGTGATTTACCTCCAAGAACGCTCTAGAGGCTGCAGTGACTGAGTGGTTTAGTTAGATACCCACATAGAACAGTTACTAAGGCCTGATTATAGGTTTGTGATTTACCTCCAAGAACGCTCTAGAGGCTGCAGTGACTGAGTGGTTTAGTTAGATACCCACATAGAACAGTTACTAAGGCCTGATTATAGGTTTGTGATTTACCTCCAAGAACGCTCTAGAGGCTGCAGTGACTGAGTGGTTTAGTTAGATACCCACATAGAACAGTTACTAAGGCCTGATTATAGGTTTGTGATTTACCTCCAAGAACGCTCTAGAGGCTGCAGTGACTGAGTGGTTTAGTTAGATACCCACATAGAACAGTTACTAAGGCCTGATTATAGGTTTGTGGATTTACCTCCAAGAACGCTCTAGAGGCTGCAGTGACTGAGTGGTTTAGTTAGATACCCACATAGAACAGTTACTAAGGCCTGATTATAGGTTTGTGATTTACCTCCAAGAACGCTCTAGAGGCTGCAGTGGCTGAGTGGTTTAGATAGCTACCTACATAGAACAGTTACTAAGGCCTGATTATAGGTTTGTGATTTACCTCCAAGAACGTTCTAGAGGCTGCAGTGACTGAGTGGTTTAGTTAGATACCCACATAGAACAGTTACTAAGGCCTGATTATAGGTTTGTGATTTACCTCCAAGAACGCTCTAGAGGCTGCAGTGGCTGAGTGGTTTAGTTAGATACCCACAAAGAAAAGTTACTAAGGCCTGATTATAGGTTTGTGATTTACCTCCAAGAACGCTCTAGAGGCTGCAGTGACTGTGTGGTTCAGTTAGATACCCACATAGAACAGTTACTAAGGCCTGATTATAGGTTTGTGATTTACCTCCAAGAACGCTCTAGAGGCTGCAGTGGCTGAGTGGTTTAGTTAGATACCCAACATAGAACAGTTACTAAGGCCTGATTATAGGTTTGTGATTTACCTCCAAGAACGCTCTAGAGGCTGCAGTGACTGAGTGATTTAGTTAGATACCCACATAGAACAGTTACTAAGGCCTGATTATAGGTTTGTGATTTACCTCCAAGAACGCTCTAGAGGCTGCAGTGACTGAGTGGTTTAGTTAGATACCTACATAAAGAACAATTACTGGACTGCCTGATTATAGCTTTGTGATTTACCTCCAAGAACGCTCTAGAGGCTGCAGTGACTGAGTGGTTTAGTTAGATACCTACATAGAACAGTTACTAAGGCCTGATTATAGGTTTGTGATTTACGCTCTAGAGGCTGCAGTGACTGAGTGGTTTAGTTAGATACCTACATAGAACAGTTACTAAGGCCTGATTATAGGTTTGTGATTTACCTCCAAGAACGCTCTAGAGGCTGCAGTGGGACTGAGTGGTTTAGTTAGATACCCACATAGAACAGTTACTAAGGCCGATTATGCCTGATTATAGGTTTGTGATTTACCTCCAAGAACGCTCTAGAGGCTGCAGTGACTGAGTGGTTTAGTTAGATACCCACATAGAACAGTTACTAAGGCCTGATTATAGGTTTGTGATTTACCTCCAAGAACGCTCTAGAGGCTGCAGTGACTGAGTGGTTTAGTTAGATACCTACATAGAACAGTTACTAAGGCCTGATTATAGGTTTGTGATTTACCTCCAAGAACGCTCTAGAGGCTGCAGTGACTGAGTGGTTTAGTTAGATACCTACATAGAACAGTTACTAAGGCCTGATTATGGTTTGTGATTTACCTCCAAGAACGTTCTAGAGGCTGCAGTGACTGAGTGGTTTAGTTAGATACCCACATAGAACAGTTACTAAGGCCTGATTATGGGTTTGTGATTTACCTCCAAGAACGTTCTAGAGGCTGCAGTGACTGAGTGGTTTAGTTAGATACCCACATAGAACAGTTACTAAGGCCTGATTATAGGTTTGTGATTTACCTCCAAGAACGCTCTAGAGGCTGCAGTGACTGAGTGGTTTAGTTAGATACCTACATAGAACAGTTACTAAGGCCTGATTATAGGTTTGTGATTTACCTCCAAGAACGCTCTAGAGGCTGCAGTGACTGAGTGGTTTAGTTAGATACCCACATAGAACAGTTACTAAGGCCTGATTATAGGTTTGTGATTTACCTCCAAGAACGCTCTAGAGGCTGCAGTGACTGAGTGGTTTAGTTAGATACCCACATAGAACAGTTACTAAGGCCTGATTATAGGTTTGTGATTTACGTTCTAGAGGCTGCAGTGACTGAGTGGTTTAGTTAGATACCCACATAGAACAGTTACTAAGGCCTGATTA
This sequence comes from Argopecten irradians, assembly GCF_041381155.1. Lineage (NCBI taxonomy): Eukaryota > Metazoa > Mollusca > Bivalvia > Pectinida > Pectinidae > Argopecten > Argopecten irradians. Next base: position 68,574,852 of record NC_091135.1, on the reverse strand, counting down.
TAGGTTTGTGATTTACCTCCAAGAACGCTCTAGAGGCTGCAGTGACTGAGTGGTTTAGTTAGATACCCACATAGAACAGTTACTAAGGCCTGATTATAGGTTTGTGATTTACCTCCAAGAACGCTCTAGAGGCTGCAGTGACTGAGTGGTTTAGTTAGATACCCACATAGAACAGTTACTAAGGCCTGATTATAGGTTTGTGATTTACCTCCAAGAACACTATAGAGGCTGGAGTGACTGAGTGGTTTAGTTAGATACCTACATAGAACAGTTACTAAGGCCTGATTATAGGTTTGTGATTTACCTCCAAGAACGCTCTAGAGGCTGCAGTGACTGAGTGGTTTAGTTAGATACCCACATAAAACAGTTACTAAGGCCTGATTATAGGTTTGTGATTTACGTTCTAGAGGCTGCAGTGACTGAGTGGTTTAGTTAGATACCCACATAGAACAGTTACTAAGGCCTGATTATAGGTTTGTGATTTACCTCCAAGAACGCTCTAGAGGCTGCAGTGACTGAGTAGTTTAGTTAGATACCTACATAGAACAGTTACTAAGGCCTGATTATAGGTTTGTGATTTACCTCCAAGAACGCTCTAGAGGCTGCAGTGACTGAGTGGTTTAGTTAGATACCCATATAGAACAGTTACTAAGGCCTGATTATAGGTTTGTGATTTACCTCCAAGAACGCTCTAGAGGCTGCAGTGACTGAGTGGTTTAGTTAGATACCCACATAGAACAGTTACCAAGGCCTGATTATAGGTTTGTGATTTACCTCCAAGAACGCTCTAGAGGCTGCAGTGACTGAGTGGTTTAGTTAGATACCCACATAGAACAGTTACTAAGGCCTGATTATAGGTTTGTGATTTACCTCCAAGAACGTTCTAGAGGCTGCAGTGACTGAGTGATTTAGTTAGATACCCACATAGAACAGTTACTAAGGCCTGATTATAGGTTTGTGATTTACGTTCTAGAGGCTGCAGTGACTGAGTGGTTTAGTTAGATACCCACATAGAACAGTTACTAAGGCCTGATTATAGGTTTGTGATTTACGCTCTAGAGGCTGCAGTGACTGAGTGGTTTAGTTAGATACCTACATAGAACAGTTACTGAGGCCTGATTATAGCTTTGTGATTTACCTCCAAGAACGCTCTAGAGGCTGCAGTGACTGAGTGGTTTAGTTAGATACCTACATAGAACAGTTACTAAGGCCTGATTATAGGTTTGTGATTTACGTTCTAGAGGCTGCAGTGACTGAGTGGTTTAGTTAGATACCTACATAGAACAGTTACTAAGGCCTGATTATAGGTTTGTGATTTACCTCCAAGAACGCTCTAGAGGCTGCAGGGACTGAGTGGTTTAGTTAGATACCCACATAGAACAGTTACTAAGGCCTGATTATAGGTTTGTGATTTACCTCCAAGAACGCTCTAGAGGCTGCAGTGACTGAGTGGTTTAGTTAGATACCCACATAGAACAGTTACTAAGGCCTGATTATAGGTTTGTGATTTACCTCCAAGAACGCTCTAGAGGCTGCAGTGACTGAGTGGTTTAGTTAGATACCTACATAGAACAGTTACTAAGGCCTGATTATAGGTTTGTGATTTACCTCCAAGAACGCTCTAGAGGCTGCAGTGACTGAGTGGTTTAGTTAGATACCTACATAGAACAGTTACTAAGGCCTGATTATAGGTTTGTGATTTACCTCCAAGAACGTTCTAGAGGCTGCAGTGACTGAGTGGTTTAGTTAGATACCCACATAGAACAGTTACTAAGGCCTGATTATGGGTTTGTGATTTACCTCCAAGAACGTTCTAGAGGCTGCAGTGACTGAGTGGTTTAGTTAGATACCCACATAGAACAGTTACTAAGGCCTGATTATAGGTTTGTGATTTACCTCCAAGAACGCTCTAGAGGCTGCAGTGACTGAGTGGTTTAGTTAGATACCTACATAGAACAGTTACTAAGGCCTGATTATAGGTTTGTGATTTACCTCCAAGAACGCTCTAGAGGCTGCAGTGGCTGAGTGGTTTAGTTAGATACCCACATAGAACAGTTACTAAGGCCTGATTATAGGTTTGTGATTTACCTCCAAGAACGCTCTAGAGGCTGCAGTGACTGAGTGGTTTAGTTAGATACCCACATAGAACAGTTACTAAGGCCTGATTAATAGGTTTGTGATTTACCTCCAAGAACGCTGCAGTGACTGAGTGGTTTAGTTAGATACCCACATAGAACAGTTACTAAGGCCTGATTATAGGTTTGTGATTTACCTCCAAGAACGCTCTAGAGGCTGCAGTGACTGAGTGGTTTAGTTAGATACCCACATAGAACAGTTACTAAGGCCTGATTATAGGTTTGTGATTTACCTCCAAGAACGCTCTAGAGGCTGCAGTGACTGAGTGGTTTAGTTAGATACCTACATAGAACAGTTACTAAGGCCTGATTATAGGTTTGTGATTTACCTCCAAGAACACTATAGAGGCTGGAGTGACTGAGTGGTTTAGTTAGATACCTACATAGAACAGTTACTAAGGCCTGATTATAGGTTTGTGATTTACCTCCAAGAACGCTCTAGAGGCTGCAGTGACTGAGTGGTTTAGTTAGATACCCACATAAAACAGTTACTAAGGCCTGATTATAGGTTTGTGATTTACGTTCTAGAGGCTGCAGTGACTGAGTGGTTTAGTTAGATACCCACATAGAACAGTTACTAAGGCCTGATTATAGGTTTGTGATTTACCTCCAAGAACGCTCTAGAGGCTGCAGTGACTGAGTGGTTTAGTTAGATACCTACATAGAACAGTTACTAAGGCCTGATTATAGGTTTGTGATTTACCTCCAAGAACGCTCTAGAGGCTGCAGTGACTGAGTGGTTTAGTTAGATACCCATATAGAACAGTTACTAAGGCCTGATTATAGGTTTGTGATTTACCTCCAAGAACGCTCTAGAGGCTGCAGTGACTGAGTGGTTTAGTTAGATACCCACATAGAACAGTTACCAAGGCCTGATTATAGGTTTGTGATTTACCTCCAAGAACGCTCTAGAGGCTGCAGTGACTGAGTGGTTTAGTTAGATACCCACATAGAACAGTTACTAAGGCCTGATTATAGGTTTGTGATTTACCTCCAAGAACGTTCTAGAGGCTGCAGTGACTGAGTGATTTAGCTAGATACCCACATAGAACAGTTACTAAGGCCTGATTATAGGTTTGTGATTTTACGTTCTAGAGGCTGCGGTGACTGAGTGGTTTAGTTAGATACCCACATAGAACAGTTACTAAGGCCTGATTATAGGTTTGTGATTTACCTCCAAGAACGCTCTAGAGGCTGCAGTGACTGAGTGGTTTAGTTAGATACCTACATAGAACAGTTACTGAGGCCTGATTATAGGTTTGTGATTTACCTCCAAGAACGCTCTAGAGGCTGCAGTGACTGAGTGGTTTAGTTAGATACCTACATAGAACAGTTACTGAGGCCTGATTATAGGTTTGTGATTTACCTCCAAGAACGCTCTAGAGGCTGCAGTGACTGAGTGGTTTAGTTAGATACCTACATAGAACAGTTACTAAGGCCTGATTATAGGTTTGTGATTTACGTTCTAGAGGCTGCAGTGACTGAGTGGTTTAGTTAGATACCTACATAGAACAGTTACTAAGGCCTGATTATAGGTTTGTGATTTACCTCCAAGAACGCTCTAGAGGCTGCAGTGACTGAGTGGTTTAGTTAGATACCCACATAGAACAGTTACTAAGGCCTGATTATAGGTTTGTGATTTACCTCCAAGAACGCTCTAGAGGCTGCAGTGACTGAGTGGTTTAGTTAGATACCTACATAGAACAGTTACTAAGGCCTGATTATAGGTTTGTGATTTACCTCCAAGAACGCTCTAGAGGCTGCAGTGACTGAGTGGTTTAGTTAGATACCTACATAGAACAGTTACTAAGGCCTGATTATAGGTTTGTGATTTACCTCTAGAGGCTGCGTGACGAGTGTTTAGTTAGATACCTACATAGAACAGTTACTAGAGGTTTGTGATTTACTCTAGAGGCAGTGACTGAGTGGTTTAGTTAGATACCTACATAGAACAGTTACTGAGGCCTGATTATAGCTTTGTGATTTACCTCCAAGAACGCTCTAGAGGCTGCAGTGACTGAGTGGTTTAGTTAGATACCTACATAGAACAGTTACTAAGGCCTGATTATAGGTTTGTGATTTACGCTCTAGAGGCTGCAGTGACTGAGTGGTTTAGTTAGATACCTACATAGAACAGTTACTAAGGCCTGATTATAGGTTTGTGATTTACGCTCTAGAGGCTGCAGTGACTGAGTGGTTTAGTTAGATACCTACATAGAACAGTTACTAAGGCCTGATTATAGGTTTGTGATTTACCTCCAAGAACGCTCTAGAGGCTGCAGTGACTGAGTGGTTTAGTTAGATACCCACATAGAACAGTTACTAAGGCCTGATTATAGGTTTGTGATTTACCTCCAAGAACGCTCTAGAGGCTGCAGTGACTGAGTGGTTTAGTTAGATACCTACATAGAACAGTTACTAAGGCCTGATTATGGGTTTGTGATTTACCTCCAAGAACGTTCTAGAGGCTGCAGTGACTGAGTGGTTTAGTTAGATACCTACATAGAACAGTTACTAAGGCCTGATTATAGGTTTGTGATTTACCTCCAAGAACGCTCTAGAGGCTGCAGTGACTGAGTGGTTTAGTTAGATACCCACATAGAACAGTTACTAAGGCCTGATTATAGGTTTGTGATTTACCTCCAAGAACGCTCTAGAGGCTGCAGTGACTGAGTGGTTTAGTTAGATACCTACATAGAACAGTTACTAAGGCCTGATTATGGGTTTGTGATTTACCTCCAAGAACGTTCTAGAGGCTGCAGTGACTGAGTGGTTTAGTTAGATACCCACATAGAACAGTTACTAAGGCCTGATTATGGGTTTGTGATTTACCTCCAAGAACGTTCTAGAGGCTGCAGTGACTGAGTGATTTAGTTAGATACCCACATAGAACAGTTACTAAGGCCTGATTATAGGTTTGTGATTTACCTCCAAGAACGCTCTAGAGGCTGCAGTGACTGAGTGGTTTAGTTAGATACCTACATAGAACAGTTACTAAGGCCTGATTATAGGTTTGTGATTTACCTCCAAGAACGCTCTAGAGGCTGCAGTGACTGAGTGGTTTAGTTAGATACCCACATAGAACAGTTACTAAGGCCTGATTATAGGTTTGTGATTTACCTCCAAGAACGCTCTAGAGGCTGCAGTGACTGAGTGGTTTAGTTAGATACCCACATAGAACAGTTACTAAGGCCTGATTATAGGTTTGTGATTTACGTTCTAGAGGCTGCAGTGACTGAGTGGTTTAGTTAGATACCCACATAGAACAGTTACTAAGGCCTGATTATAGGTTTGTGATTTACCTCCAAGAACGCTCTAGAGGCTGCAGGGACTGAGTGGTTTAGTTAGATACCCACATAGAACAGTTACTAAGGCCTGATTATAGGTTTGTGATTTACCTCCAAGAACGCTCTAGAGGCTGCAGTGACTGAGTGGTTTAGTTAGATACCCACATAGAACAGTTACTAAGGCCTGATTATAGGTTTGTGATTTACCTCCAAGAACGCTCTAGAGGCTGCAGTGACTGAGTGGTTTAGTTAGATACCTACATAGAACAGTTACTAAGGCCTGATTATAGGTTTGTGATTTACCTCCAAGAACGCTCTAGAGGCTGCAGTGACTGAGTGGTTTAGTTAGATACCTACATAGAACAGTTACTAAGGCCTGATTATGGGTTTGTGATTTACCTCCAAGAACGTTCTAGAGGCTGCAGTGACTGAGTGGTTTAGTTAGATACCCACATAGAACAGTTACTAAGGCCTGATTATGGGTTTGTGATTTACCTCCAAGAACGTTCTAGAGGCTGCAGTGACTGAGTGATTTAGTTAGATACCCACATAGAACAGTTACTAAGGCCTGATTATAGGTTTGTGATTTACCTCCAAGAACGCTCTAGAGGCTGCAGTGACTGAGTGGTTTAGTTAGATACCCACATAGAACAGTTACTAAGGCCTGATTATAGGTTTGTGATTTACGTTCTAGAGGCTGCAGTGACTGAGTGGTTTAGTTAGATACCCACATAGAACAGTTACTAAGGCCTGATTATAGGTTTGTGATTTACCTCCAAGAACGCTCTAGAGGCTGCAGTGACTGAGTGGTTTAGTTAGATACCCACATAGAACAGTTACTAAGGCCTGATTATAGGTTTGTGATTTACCTCCAAGAACGCTCTAGAGGCTGCAGTGACTGAGTGGTTTAGTTAGATACCCACATAGAACAGTTACTAAGGCCTGATTATAGGTTTGTGATTTACCTCCAAGAACACTATAGAGGCTGGAGTGACTGAGTGGTTTAGTTAGATACCTACATAGAACAGTTACTAAGGCCTGATTATAGGTTTGTGATTTACCTCCAAGAACGCTCTAGAGGCTGCAGTGACTGAGTGGTTTAGTTAGATACCCACATAAAACAGTTACTAAGGCCTGATTATATGTTTGTGATTTACGTTCTAGAGGCTGCGGTGACTGAGTGGTTTAGTTAGATACCCACATAGAACAGTTACTAAGGCCTGATTATAGGTTTGTGATTTACCTCCAAGAACGCTCTAGAGGCTGCAGTGACTGAGTGGTTTAGTTAGATACCTACATAGAACAGTTACTAAGGCCTGATTATAGGTTTGTGATTTACCTCCAAGAACGCTCTAGAGGCTGCAGTGACTGAGTGGTTTAGTTAGATACCCACATAGAACAGTTACTAAGGCCTGATTATAGGTTTGTGATTTACCTCCAAGAACGCTCTAGAGGCTGCAGTGACTGAGTGGTTTAGTTAGATACCCACATAGAACAGTTACTAAGGCCTGATTATAGGTTTGTGATTTACCTCCAAGAACGCTCTAGAGGCTGCAGTGACTGAGTGGTTTAGTTAGATACCCACATAGAACAGTTACTAAGGCCTGATTATAGATTTGTGATTTACCTCCAAGAACGTTCTAGAGGCTGCAGTGACTGAGTGATTTAGTTAGATACCCACATAGAACAGTTACTAAGGCCTGATTATAGGTTTGTGATTTACGTTCTAGAGGCTGCAGTGACTGAGTGGTTTAGTTAGATACCCACATAGAACAGTTACTAAGGCCTGATTATAGGTTTGTGATTTACGCTCTAGAGGCTGCAGTGACTGAGTGGTTTAATTAGATACCCACATAGAACAGTTACTAAGGCCTGATTATAGGTTTGTGATTTACCTCCAAGAACGCTCTAGAGGCTGCAGTGACTGAGTGATTTAGTTAGATACCTACATAGAACAGTTACTAAGGCCTGATTATAGGTTTGTGATTTACCTCCAAGAACGCTCTAGAGGCTGCAGTGACTGAGTGGTTTAGTTAGATACCCACATAGAACAGTTACTAAGGCCTGATTATAGGTTTGTGATTTACCTCCAAGAACGCTCTAGAGGCTGCAGTGACTGAGTGGTTTAGTTAGATACCCACATAGAACAGTTACTAAGGCCTGATTATAGGTTTGTGATTTACGTTCTAGAGGCTGCAGTGACTGAGTGGTTTAGGCGTCTTCAATTGATACAATACCACCTACCTTTCAAATCATGGTTTTAAGTTTCATGTACTGACTCCAGCTTTCTCCCACCTCCTAAACATGGCACATCCTTTCCTGGTCCTCACTGTTGATTGGATGTAAAACAAACTAAATACTCTGAAACTCTTCTTCCGTACCAAACTTGGCATCTTCATAAAATAATTTTGCAGTTAATAACTAAAGATGTTAATAAGAAGCAAGAAAAAACATTGATTATTTCAGATGGCCTATACATTTTCCAGAAGTATAAATTGATCTAGATACTGGATAGTATCATGGCTTTTCACAGTTGGGAAGAACTTTAACAGGTATATTTTTGTCCTTTTTTTCAGTATGGGCAGACAATGCAGACTGTATATCAAAACAGTACGCAGGAACAGGTGCCCTCAAAACAGACTTTACCAGGTAACTCATTAAACCTTATTAATTGATCCAATAAAGTTCCGATACCAGAAGCTATTTCATTGTATGTTGGATCAACTTTACACTATTTATGCTGATGTCACATAAAATTGAACATTTTCTAGTTGGTGTCGCATGTATGACACTTGGCATGTTGTATTAAAATACCTTGTAATGCAGGTACCAAGATAAACTCTGCTTTAAACACAACCTGTCTAAGGTTGTTAAATATGTCTGCCTGTGACTACCAGTGTATTCTGGGATTGATTGTTTATGTTACCATGGTTACAGACTTGGGAAGAGAACAACGATGGGACTGATGATGGATGGCTGGAATTCTCTCATCAGATACTTCAAAAACAACTTCAGCGACGGCTTCCGTCAGGTACATTTTCACTAGGCTTACTTTGGTACAATTTTGTCCTACCTCGATATCTAAAACATGACTGCATATAGTGAACATTCCATAGAAAATCCACCACTACTTACCATGTAATGCATTAATTGTTTTGAGACTTGAACAGTGATAAAAGTTTGATATTTGATACTGTTAAAGGATTCCATAGACCTGATACTTGGTAACTACATAGTGGAAGAGAATGAAGGTGTGGTACATGCTACACCCTTACAGAAACAAAGGGACTGGAAGTTCTATGCTGTAAGTATACAAGTTCTTATTCTATCCAACCGTCACAGACCTTTGTCAATGGTATGTCTTATTCCATCCCTCGTCCCAGACCTAAGCCAATGGTATTTCTTATTCCATCCCATCGTCCCAGACCTAAGCCAATGGTATTTCCTATTCCATCCCATCGTCCCAGACCTAAGCCAATGGCATTTCTTATTCCATCCCATCGTCCCAGACCTAAGCCAATGGTATTGCTTATTCCATCCCACCGTCCCAGACCTAAGCCAATGATATTTCCTATTCCATCCCACCGTCTCAGACCTAAGCCAATGGTATTTCTTATTCCATCCCATCGTCCCAGACCTAAGCCAATGATATTTCTTGTTCTATCCCACCGTCCCAGACCTAAGCCAATGGTATTTCTTATTCCATCCCACCGTCCCAGACCTAAGCCAATGGTATTTCTTATTCCATCCCACCGTCCCAGACCTAAGCCAATGGTATTTCCTATTCCATCCCACCGTCCCAGACCTAAGCCAATGGTATTTCCTATTCCATCCCACCGTCCCAGACCTAAGCCAATGGTATTTCTTATTCCATCCCTCGTCCCAGACCTAAGCCAATGGTATTTCTTATTCCATCCCTCGTCCCAGACCTAAGCCAATGGTATTTCTTATTCCATCCCTCGTCCCAGACCTAAGCCAATGGTATTTCTTATTCCATCCCTCGTCCCAGACCTAAGCCAATGGTATTTCCTATTCCATCCCATCGTCCCAGACCTAAGCCAATGGTATTTCTTATTCCATCCCACCGTCCCAGACCTAAGCCAATGATATTTCCTATTCCATCCCATCGTCCCAGACCTAAGCCAATGGTATTTCCTATTCCATCCCATCGTCCCAGACCTAAGCCAATGGCATTTCTTATTCCATCCCATCGTCCCAGACCTAAGCCAATGATATTTCCTATTCCATCCCATCGTCCCAGACCTAAGCTAATGGTATTTCTTATTCCATCCCACCGCCCCAGACCTAAGCCAATGGTATTTCCTATTCCATCCCATCGTCCCAGACCTAAGCCAATGGTATTTCTTATTCCATCCCTCGTCCCAGACCTAAGCCAATGGTATTTCCTATTCCATCCCATCGTCCCAGACCTAAGCCAATGGTATTTCTTATTCCATCCCACCGTCCCAGACCTAAGCCAATGGTATTTCCTATTCCATCCCATCGTCCCAGACCTAAGCCAATGGTATTTCTTATTCCATCCCTCGTCCCAGACCTAAGCCAATGGTATTTCCTATTCCATCCCATCGTCCCAGACCTAATCTAATGGTATTTCTTGTTCTATCCCACCGTCCCAGACCTAAGCCAATGATTTTTCTTATTCCATCCCATCGTCCCAGACCTAAGCCAATGGTATTTCCTATTCCATCCCATCGTCCCAGACCTAAGCCAATGATATTTCCTATTCCATCCCATCGTCCCAGACCTAAGCCAATGGTATTTCCTATTCCATCCCATCGTCCCAGACCTAAGCCAATGGCATTTCTTATTCCATCCCATCGTCCCAGACCTAAGCCAATGATATTTCCTATTCCATCCCATCGTCCCAGACCTAAGCTAATGGTATTTCTTATTCCATCCCACCGCCCCAGCCCCACCTAAGCCAATGGTATTTCCTATTCCATCCCATCGTCCCAGACCTAAGCTAATGGTATTTCCTATTCCATCCCATCGTCCCAGACCTAAGCCAATGGCATTTCTTATTCCATCCCACCGCCCCAGACCTAAGCCAATGGTATTTCTATACAGTGAGTATATGATATACAAATATCCCTCTCAGCCCCCTCTAACACCCGCCCCTCCCCCCCCCCCTTCTCATCCCCGATACTTTATGGCTGAACTGTATCATAGAAGAATTAAAGGCAGTTCACGAGAAAATAAATCAAGGCCTGCCGAGATTATAAAACAGTTGGATATCGAGGATGAGAAATTCCCTTAAAAATTTGTTCCATTGAAAGAATGTTTCCTCATCTATACTAATTTACTATTTTTAGATGACTTATCAATCCCCAGTCATAGCAAGATTGAAGAGATCTGTGGAGTGAAAGTATCAAGTATTATGATCATGCTGCAGTTGACAACAATAATGTATTACTGAAAATGATTATAAAGAAACATGTTAATTACTTTTGATCTGCTTTTTCCTCAGATTCCTGTGATATTTGTGATTGCCCTGGCGATGTGCACGATCAGTATACTTATGCCTGATGGTATGTATGTCTAGAGAAAAGTAGAGAAAAGTATTAAAAGGTTCTTTGACCTTAAATCTTATCCAGAGCTTTCACTGTATCGTCAATTGAGAATATATATTTTGTGATTGGCATGAAATCACCTAAATTACTTGATAAAAAGAACTTTAAAGATGCTCCACCACCGACAAATGGTATTTTTTCACTATCAAAAACAGGAGCAGACGTATCTTAGTATCTTTCTTCATTTACAAAAGTTACTTTCTTTCCACCTTTATTGAAAAGTTTGAGCTTCTAATTTTACTTCCAATAAAAATATGAAGAATAATCAATTGCATCGCGAAAAAGTTCTGTGGCACTATTGCGCATGCACCAAAGGCAAAATAAATTATTTCATATTATTTTTGTCTTAATTAGGCTTATATATCCACGATAAAACACCAATTATTGTTCAAATAATGAATATCACTTATGCTCTGTCGGCGGTGGAGCATCTTTAAAGAAAATATTCATAGAACAAAATATTGAATACAGATGATACCATTAGATGGTTTGCAAGTCCAATAGTAACTCGCATACCAGCCACCATAAACATGATAGCATGGTGTTCTATCTATTGTTTGAGAGTGGGCATATGTTATGTTGACATTTATCTGACTACATATCTTCCTACACCAAGCGTTCCTTCATCTACTCCAACAACGTACATGTATAATAATGAGACATTTTGGAAACATGACGTCATATCATTTGGCTGAAAAAAAAATGATCTTACGATTGTCGGAAGTAGCCTTCATCTTGCCTTTATTTTTTTACAAAACTGAACTAGTTTTATATATGTTGTATACATTTGAAGGTATAAACAGTTGTTATTTATTTTTGTTACAGAGGACATGACGGAACAGTTTGTTTACGTGCTATTCTGGGGATCGGCCAGCATTATCTCCATGGTTACAATGTATATCTACGGTGCTGTATTTATAGACAATCCCAAACTAGTACACACCCGATAAATGATCTTCCTTCTTTTTCTGGTAACGCTTCATCTATAATGGTTTTCTCCTTATTCAGCAAAACAGTGATAAAGGATCTTCCAGTGACTTGCAGGCATAATGTCTAGATATAGTTGATGGGAATATCTATAAGTCTTTTTCTGAAAATTTTGAATTTCATGTCAAAGTGTTAAACTGTCCAAGACCATCAACCCAAATTTCACCATGCAAATTAAACAGTAATCCTAAAGTAATGTTATTTTTCAGATACTTGATATTTTTGAAGATGTTCCAAAGTTACAAATACATGTAACTATTTTGATCAATATGAATGTATATACAATGTATACAATTCACTAATATTTTCCCCAATGTACATCCAAAATAACAACGTATGAACATGTTTGTTGAATTTATCAATATTTTGTCTTAGCGGTTCAATTTCAAGTCATTCTACTGTGTGATCATGATATTATCTAAAGTGAGATGTTTGTTACGGTGCTGGAAGTTGTAAGATAGTTGTTCACTGTAGACATTGCACAGTGATTTTTACTTGATATTAATTTATTACTTTCCCGGTATGAAGTGCTTCATAATTTAATCTCCTAGCTATCACATTACCAGTCCGCCTGTCTTGGAAATAATTGTAAACTTTAAAGAAGTGAAGATGGTTCGAAAGCATTGCATTGTAAAAAACCTGTACTGATATACAGTTTTCTACTTCAAGGGTGTCCTTGTAGGCAGGTTATCATGTACAAGTATTAATCCTACCATTTCATTATTAAGTTATTTATTTATTTATTTTACAATGTATGAGAGTGGGGGGAATAACGGTCATCATCTGGACTAAACAATAAACAAGTGAAAAAATTAGTCATTAAAGGTCAGTGTGTATATTACTGCATTAACATTGCATATATTTAGATCACAAACTAAAAAAACAATTGTGCATTTTATCATGTAGGTCTAGATAAATCTCGAAACAAACAACCCAAATGTACAACAATTGACAAAGTTTAAGGTTTAAATTTGATAAAAAACCTTAAATTTGATATGTGGGGGATTCCAATGAAGGTTAACAGAAGATTAACTTATTAGGAGAAATCCATAGTTATAATATCAGTCTACACAAACACGTGTTTAGGTTACCAGCTACAGAGATTACGAGAAATATCTTTATTATGGCAGTTAATGGTATATGTCATGTTAGCCAATATTTGATTTGCTTATTTCATGTTTTCCGGGATTGTTCTTTACTACAGTGCTACTTATTTACTCATCGCGTAATTAATCTCTTACAATTTAAAATAAGTTACATCATTATTGAGACAAGTTGTATCCACTGTAAACCAACTTAATTCCGAGGTATGTTACTTTGTATTTACATCATTAACGACATGGAGATTTATACCCGTACCTATTATCTGTGTTTGAAACATTTGGCGGGGATTCATTTGCAAAGTTCTATACGTCCGCCAAAGCGCAAATGGTAGCATGCAAAAGTGAGTCGGTTTGCAGTAAACGAATATGTCTTTTTATAAAACAATTAATCAGTTTGGCTGACCTTTTTTATACACATCACTCACAGTAAGCTGTAAGTGTTATATCATAAAAAGTTATTGTCATTTTCCTCAGAATAATGTGTATGACATTGTATTTGTGCATATATAAAGCATAGTAAATGCTTTTTTCAGTGTTTGGTACTGCGAATATTCATGAAAACGTTGAATAAAAAATAAATGTTACTTGAAATCAAGTGAAATGTGAGATATTGTAGATATTTATTTCATGTTTTATAAAGAGTGAATAGTGAATCAAAGCTGTATGAATTAGCAATGATTTCAGCTTAAAAAGCAACACTTGAAGAATCTTTAGAAAGAGAAATAAAAAAAAAACATATTATAGGTTATTTTCGATTCTTTTATATGTTGTTATCTTTATTATCTGTTCTTTGTTGATGGTTTGAGTGAATCTGTTGTCGTCTGTCCAGATTTCCATGTTTACAATTACTATCTTCAATTCGTCTACTGTCTGGAACGTGGACGTGATATTGTACAATACAACAGCTTACACAGAGTGTCCTGTCATTATATCACCGCCTGATCTTAATGGTAAACAATAACTACACAATATAGCTTGATCACGGTAATTACGACCACATTTTTAATAGGATGAAAATTAAGAAAGATCGTGTTTTTGTATAAAATTCCAGGGTACACAAGTTCTACTTTGCGAAAGTCATTGCCTAAAATTAAAATACGCCATGCAGATCTAACATAAATAAGTTATCAAAATTAAAATTACAAATATTTCAAGTCATCTTTTCGTATTGACCTACTTTCGTGTTTCGTGTCTTTTTCACTGTGATAAAGTTTAGCGACTTGCATGTAAGAAAAAGGCCCACTGCACCCAGAATCAATCTTCTTCGAATAATAGAGTTTATGATAATAAATTAAACGTTGAGTGTTTGTCCCACAGAGATAGAAATGTTGGGGTCCTGTTTACATCCACTACTCTATTAAAAGTTTTCGTGAGGAGGTATTTTGAATTCATTACTCCTTGAATTTTATATACGAGTAAAAGTCCGTGTTTAAAACATCAGACGGATGCATCGTGAAGAACTGACAGTTCACTCTGATCTTGCTGTAAATATTATTTCTATTGAATTTCGTTTATCAAATGGTGTATAATTTTTCTTCTCGTATACATTAAATTATGTAAATAAAGAAGTATAGATATTCAATTTCACTTATTGTTTGTACCATCTTTTGTTGCTTGAAAGAATATACTTTTAGGACCAGCCAGAATAACATAACCAATTCTTTGGAAATGTCGTTTAAGCGTGTTGGCCAGACACATAACGATCCTGATAGGACAGTTTAGAGCTGCTAAGAAAGTCATATATACATAGGACTTTGTATCCATAACATTATACTGTTCACAATCGTAGATCATTGATTTAATTATCAGCAGTTTTACTTACAGAAAAGGACACGTCTTGGTCTGTCCCTCTAAAAACATCGTCGGTTACCCACGTTCATCAGCCACCGGAGCGTAGTGGAGTTTAGACACTGGATTTCTGAGGTTGCTCCACAAACGCGTTAATCTTCAGTTGGATTGTGACTGCAGCTCATTCCTCTTTTACACGCTGGCACTTTATGGTAATCAGAACCTCTTGATGTAATTTTAAAATGAATTTACAATTCCGTTGTCTCACCTTTTGGGAAAAAAACATTTTGGCGTAATATCCGCCAACTACGACATTCTTTTTCATATAAAATGAAACACAATACTCGAGAAATAATTTAATTTCAGACAGAACACAAGGACGAGACAAAACAAGGAAAGTATCATCCACATGCGGGATATTCAGCGCTAGTTTTGCTTATATTTACAGGATTTCATAACACTGACCACAAAACATCACCGTATTCAATACAAATACAATGTATAGCATGCATATATTTTAAATCAATTTGTCAGAAATATGCATTTAAAGCTTAACACTCCAAGGGGGCATTAGATGGACATAGGGAGGCGTGTAACGTTTCCGATTTTTTTAGAAACTACTGCTTTGACTTTTCTGTGCAGGTCATCTTAGACCCTTGTGAACCATCTTTCTGGCATTTGCAGTTCTTGAAAACTGCCTTCTTTCCATCCTTATTGACTAAACCTTCAAAACTGCCGGAATTCCAGTCCTTGCACACCCCTTTCCTGTCTGTGCAAACTACAAAAGACAAAAACAAGCCTGCAGATGTTATAGATGCACAAAATTATTTATCTCTATGTTTTATTTGTCAACTATTTGGTATTTTCAAATGACTTGATTTTGAGAATTTAAACTACTACATGGATAATTTGACAGGAAATATTGATAAATGATTGATTTATATAGACCTTGGAAGCCAGATCGCGAACATTAAACATAACCGGCTATAGGGTAGTACACATAAATAACCAGCCATAGGGTAGTACATATAAATAACCGGCTATAGGGAAGTACAAATAAATAACCGGCTAAAGGGTAGTACATATAAATAACCGGCTATAGAGTAGTACACATAAATAACCGGCTATAGGGTAGTACACATAAATAACCGACTATAGGGTAGTACATATATATAACCGGCTATAGAGTAGTACACATAAATAACCGGCTATAGGGTAATACATATAAATAACCGGCTATAGGGTAGTAACTAAATAACGCTAAGGTAGTACACATAAATAACCGGTACTATAGGTAGTACACATAAATAACCGCTATAGGGTAGTACACATAAATAACCGGCTATAGGGTAGTACACATAAATAACGCTATAGTGTACACATAAATAACGCTATAGGGTAGTACACATAAATAACCGCTATAGGGTAGTACACATAAATAACCGGCTATAGCGTAGTACACATAAATAACAAGCTATAGGTAGTACACATAATAACCGGCTATAGGTAGTACACATAAATAACCGGCTATAGGTAGTACACATAAATAACGTATAGGAGTCCATAAATAACCGGCTATAGGGTAGTACACATAAATAACCGGCTATAGTAGGTAGTAAGTACACATAAATAACCGGCTATAGGGTAGTACACATAAATAACCGGCTATAGGGTAGTACACATAAATAACCGGCTATAGGGTAGTACACATAAATAACCGGCTATAGGGTAGTACACATAAATAACCGGCTATAGGTAGTACACATAAATAACCGGCTATAGGGTAGTACACATAAATAACCGGCTATAGGGTAGTACACATAAATAACCGGCTATAGGGTAGTACACATAAATAACCGGCTAAGGTAGTACACATAAATAACCGCTATAGGTAGTACACATAAATAACCGGCTATAGGGTAGTACACATAAATAACCGGCTATAGGGTAGTACACATAAATAACCGGCTATAGGGTAGTACACATAAATAACCGGCTATAGGGTAGTACACATAAATAACAAGCTATAGAGTAGTACACATAAATAACCGGCTATAGGGTAGTACACATAAATAACCGGCTATAGGGTAGTACACATAAATAACCGGCTATAGGGTAGTACACATAAATAACCGGCTATAGGGTAGTACACATAAATAACCGGCTATAGGGTAGTACACATAAATAACCAGCTATAGGGTAGTACACATAAATAACCGGCTATAGGGTAGTACACATAAATAACAAGCTATAGGGTAGTACACATAAATAACCGGCTATAGGGTAGTACACATAAATAACCGGCTATAGGGTAGTACACATAAATAACCGGCTATAGGGTAGTACACATAAATAACCGGCTATAGGGTAGTACACATATAAATAACCAGCTATAGGGTAGTACACATAAATAACCGGCTATAGGGTAGTACACATAAAATAACCGGCTATAGGTAGTAGTACACATAAATAACCAGCTATAGGGTAGTACACATAAATAACCGGCTATAGGGTAGTACACATAAATAACCAGCTATAGGGTAGTACACATAAATAACCGGCTATAGGGTAGTACACATAAATAACCAGCTATAGGGTAGTACACATAAATAACCGGCTATAGGGTAGTACACATAAATAACCGGCTATAGGGTAGTACACATAAATAACCGGCTATAGGGTAGTACACATAAATAACCAGCTATAGGGTAGTACACATAAATAACCAGGCTATAGGGTAGTACACATAAATAACCGGCTATAGGTAGTACACATAAATAACGCCGGCTATAGGGTAGTACACATAAATAACGGCTATAGGGTAGTACACATAAATAACCGGCTATAGGGTAGTACACATAAATAACCGCTATAGGGTAGTACACATAAATAACCGGCTATAGGGTAGTACACATAAATAACCGGCTATAGGGTAGTACACATAAATAACCGGCTATAGGGTAGTACACATAAATAACCGCTATAGGGTAGTACACATAAATAACCAGCTATAGGGTAGTACACATAAATAACCGGCTATAGGTAGTACACATAAATAACAGCTATAGAGAAGTACACATAAATAACCGGCTATAGGGTAGTACACATAAATAACCGGCTATAGGGTAGTACACATAAATAACCAGCTATAGGGTAGTACACATAAATAACCGGCTATAGGGTAGTACACATAAATAACCGGCTATAGGGTAGTACACATAAATAACCGGCTATAGGGTAGTACACATAAATAACCGCTATAGGGTAGTACACATAAATAACCAGCTATAGGGTAGTACACATAAATAACCAGCTATAGGGTAGTACACATAAATAACCGGCTATAGGGTAGTACACATAAATAACCGGCTATAGGGTAGTACACATAAATAACCGGCTATAGGGTAGTACACATAAATAACCGGCTATAGGGTAGTACACATAAATAACCGGCTATAGGGTAGTACACATAAATAACCGGCTATAGGGTAGTACACATAAATAACCAGCTATAGGGTAGTACACATAAATAACCAGCTATAGGGTAGTACACATAAATAAATAGGTAGTACACATAAATAACCGGCTATAGGTAGTACACATAAATAACCGGCTATAGGGTAGTACACATAAATAACAAGCTATAGGGTAGTACACATAAATAACCGGCTATAGGGTAGTACACAATAAATAACCGGCTATAGGGTAGTACACATAAATAACCGGCTATAGGGTAGTACACATAAATAACCGGCTATAGGGTAGTACACATAAATAACCGGCTATAGGGTAGTACACATAAATAACCAGCTATAGGGTAGTACACATAAATAACCAGCTATAGGGTAGTACACATAAATAACCAGCTATAGGGTAGTACACATAAATAACCGGCTATAGGGTAGTACACATAAATAACCGGCTATAGGGTAGTACACATAAATAACCGGCTATAGAGTAGTACACATAAATAACCGGCTATAGGGTAGTACACATAAATAACCAGCTATAGGGTAGTAGTACACATAAATAACCAGCTATAGAGTAGTACACATAAATAACCAGTTATAGGGTAGTACACACATAAATAACCAGCTATAGGGTAGTACACATAAATAACCGGCTATAGGGTAGTACACATAAATAACCAGCTATAGCGTAGTACACATAAATAACCGGCTATAGGGTAGTACACATAAATAACCAGCTATAGGGTAGGTAGTACACATAAATAACCAGCTATAGGGTAGTACACATAAAATAAATAACCAGCTATAGGGTAGTACACATAAATAACCAGCTATAGGGTAGTACACATAAATAACCAGCTATAGGGTTAGGTAGTACACATAAATAACCGGCTATAGGTAGTACACATAAATAACCGGCTATAGGGTAGTACACATAAATAACCGGCTATAGGGTAGTACACATAAATAACCAGCTATAGGGTAGTACACATAAATAACCAGCTATAGGTAGTACACATAAATAACCAGCTATAGGGTAGTACACATAAATAACCGCTATAGGGTAGTACACATAATAACCGGCTTTAGGGTAGTACACATAAATAACCGGCTATAGGGTAGTACACATAAATAACCGGCTATAGGGTAGTACACATAAATAACCAGCTATAGGGTAGTACACATAAATAACCAGCTATAGGGTAGTACACATAAATAACCAGCTATAGGGTAGTACACATAAATAACCAGCTATAGGGTAGTACACATAAATAACCGGCTATAGGGTAGTACACATAAATAACCAGCTATAGGGTAGTACACATAAATAACCAGCCATAGGGTAGTACACATAAATAACCGGCTATAGGGTAGTACATATAAATAACCGGCTATAGGGTAGTGTACATTAATAACCGGCTATAAGGTAGTACATATAAATAACCGGCTATAGAGTAGTACACATAAATAACCAGCTACAGGGTAGTACACATAAATAACCGGATATAGGGTAGTACACTTACGGAAATACACGATGATATCAATATTGACCCGCAACATCCCCACAAAAGTTACTACCGACTAGGTAAGGCATATAGTATGACAAAATTAGCAAATACAGATTTGGTTTTATTAATCAAAATTGATAATGTCTGATTGATTAAAACGTGTCTGAGAAATATAATTCTCCTCAACAGATAGCTGAAGAGGGGTCAATTTAACAGAATATAACAGCTTTAATATTCTTGATGCAAAACTTACAATCATTAAAAAAAACATTTTATAATATAAAGAGCTACCATATTACAAAGCGAAACTTCAACATTCAAAGATCAACAGCTTTGGGAATGGACGATTTCCCCAGTAAAATTTTAAAGCATTCTATATCAATATAATTTGCACAAAAATTACACAAGTTTTCCGGTATATGCTTCGCTACTTCCACTTATATGTATTCAACATTTTCGTTGAGATAAATCATGCTTATATATCACGCGAAAATGCTATTTACCGTTATGACAAAGTATGCAAAAGGAAATGATTTGTAATCATAACATTGATATGTCTTACCAGTCCTGACAATGTCGTTATATGCAACGCCGTATTTCAAACTACACTTGTGTACGGAACATTTACTGTCCATCCATGTACTTCCAATAGCTTTACATGTTTTTCCTTCTTTACAACCTAAAACATCAAACACAATTACAACGAATGTAAACAAAAACAAATTGACATTACAAACACATACAAATACATGCAGATGCGAATTGCGGTCAGAAAATCAAGAACCAATTGTTATGTAATACAGATTCTAAATCTGTGTGATGTACGATAAAAAATCCAATACTATAGAGTTATTCAAGACCTACACAACAGTGTATGAATACACGCAGTCATTGACCACTGCAGTAAAAATGATTGGTAGAAACGTCAAAAAAAAGATGAAATTTTACATCAAGGCTAACTCAAAACATGGTTGTTCTTTGAAGAAGCTGATGACTGAAATTTCTACTACTTTTGGACCTTCTTGTTTGTCTTATGACACTGTTCGGTGGTGAAAAAAGAAATTTGAGTCTGGTCTGGAGTCCACCATATAGGTACCGAAATCAGGTAGGCCAAAATCTGCATCTCTTAAATAAATCATTTCCAAAATAAAGGAAATCATTGAAGGAGATACAAAGTTTACAGTTCATGATACTGTACGAGTATCAACGGTTCATCTTATTTTGAAGAAGCATTTGAAAGTCCGAAAGATTTCTGTTAGATAAGAGCCATATTTGTTTACTGATGAGCAAAAGAGGTTGAAGTGGTCACAAATATGCTTCCAAAATATGACAAAAAGCAGTTTAACAATGCCGTCTTAGGTGATGAAACCCGTGACCATAATTCTGAACCGTCAGAAAGGTTAGCAATAAGATCTGGGTCACTAAACACAGCAAACGCCCAATAATTGCAAAATGTTCTTTGAGGACAAAGACAATTTTATGCAATATTCTTCCCTGGTGAAGGAGTCGCAATAAAAGTGTTGATGTAAAGAAAAACACATCTCCTGAAAGTACTACAGAGACGTAGTACTGAAGAAACTGAAAAAGTAATATCATAAACGATGCCCTGCCACTGGTTTTAAAGTCCTGTTCCTGAACATCGGAAACATAAATAATATTCCTGAACATATGAATTTTCCTGACTTCTATCAATCAATTTTGAATTCGTGGTTGAAATTAGGAGGAGGTAGTAAAAAAAAACAGTGCTTAAACTATGCGGATATTCGAAAAGAAATTATCTGGGGGAACAAAAATATGAAATTAAATAATAAAGTGCTAATTAACAAAAATTGGGCAGATAGTGGACTAATAACAGTTGACGATATCCTTAATGAAGAAATGAGGATAGACGAAGTTATTATTTACACGAAATTATTGGATAAACGAAACTGGATTAGTGAACTCAAATAAAGAAAGCAATCCCAGCGGAATGGAAAATAAAATTAATCAGTGAAAACTCAGTAAAAACAGCATTAAATCATCAAGCAAAATATACCCTGTTTCAAAAAAATACCCATGCCTCATCGAAATTTCAAGTCTAAAAAAATAGAGAAATATATGAGATAGGCATTTCAAACAAATTCATTCTCCCTATAACTAATGAATTATGGAAAAGAGACTTTAATATTGAATATACACAACCATGTTTAGATCTTATGAAATTTATTTTCAGTCAATTAAAAGATAATCAACATAAGATATTTAGATGGAAACTATATCATAATATTATACCATCTAAAACACACTTAAAACAATGGAAGATTGAGGAAAGTAATCTTTGTAATGTATGTCACGTAGAAGAAAACTATCTTCACTATTTCATTGAATGCAAATACTTTGACGAATTTTGGAGTAATATAGAAGAATCAATTAATTCATTTGGATACACAGCAAATTTGAAGAAATTAAAATATATCGTAACTGGATAAAAATTAATCAATCAGCCCACTACGAAACCAATATATTGTTAACATTAATAGGATACTCAATTTATAAGGCATTTCATACCAGTGATCAAAAACGTAAAAATGTTAATGTAAAAACAATATTTGAAAACGAACTAAGGGTCCTAAGTCATACTACAAAAATCGCACGGAACGGACTGCTTAAATATGTTATATTGAGATTAAGAGTAGGGATTTAGTTATATTAATTTATTAGAGAATATTGTAACTATATATATACCTATGAAGGGGGATATTTGACCCTCTAGCTTCTACCTGCATTAGGCCTTGATACATACTGTGTATGTACATACAATGTAATGTTATATTTATATGTAACACAAATTAATATGCCATGAGTAGAATGTTGGAGGAAGTGCAATCTGTCGGTAGGGGATCGTCCAATCACTCTTGCACTTCGCCCATCAGTTTTACTGGATGATTTTCTTAACTCGTTAATCATACTTTTCATATCATATTAGCCGAATATGGCAAGATCCACCATTGGCTACATTGTACTAAAAGGTCACATAGAAATGAAATAAAAGAACGACGAAAAGCACTATGATGAAAAGAAACTAAAGACAGAAAAGCAAATTTTCAAGGTCAACACATCGAAACATTTAACAATACAAAAGGGGAATAAATGCGAAAAAAAGAAGAAAAAAAGAAAGAAAAACGATAAAAAATAGTGGGAATATTGTATGTAAGGTACATATTTGTGTATAGAGTAACTTAGTTGGTTTAAGCATGGAAGTATGTGTTTATGTATGAGTAGGTATGAACTCTGGATATAAACGCGAGAGAGAAAACATGAGTGAAAGTGAAAAAAAGAGAATATTGAAAAGAAGAATATTTGTATGACGTAATTGCTAATGAAAGGGTTGAAGTGAAAAGAAAAAAATAGGAGTGAAAGGAAGAATATTTGAATAAAGATATTTGGTTATGTAATAACTGATACCAATAAAAAGTTTGAGTTAAATAGCTTATGAGATCTGAAAGTGACGGGAGAAGAGTCTTAATCATATGCAAAAAGGGTGCGAATGACGGACGAGAGTAAATGTATTGGTACTTAGGGTTTAGACAAATACGATGCTGACGACACTGAAAACGTCTGACATGTCTGATGTCTCATCTCTGAGTGCTAAAAAAAGAAGAAAGAAAAAAAAAAGTCCTGTTCACTAGTTTTTACTGTCCGTCTTCTACTTGACAATGCTCCTGCTCAAGACCTTGCCCCATGTGATTTCTTTTTGTTCCGAAATTGAATGCATTCCTTGCTGCGCGGAAATGCCAGTCTCGACAAGTTTGCCCTCAGAAGTGGCTGAAACTTTTCATTGTTAGCCACGGGGAGTACTTTATGAAATAACCACTTCTGAGCTAACTTAAATTTTGAAGTATCCAGATAGAAATCTTAACGTAGTGTAATGAAAGATCTTTGTTAAATAATCCCAACAACTTAACTACTAGAAACTAGGATCATCTTTATTCGTGCCTTCGGCTAGGAATCTAGCCCAAATACATACTAATCCGTACCTGTATTAATGGTACCTACCGTATGGCGTCTCCTCTATCGACAATTTCGCTTGGTCTTTGCTAATGGTGCTGACACATTTTTGTTCCATACACGAGGATGCTACTCTCCAGGTCGACTGGGAGTCTTTGCACTTTCCCTTGTATCTGCAGGCTAATGAAGAGAAAATAAGACAACAATAGTCAAAATTAAGTTCTTGCTACAAAAGTAAATTCATTTGTCTGATTCCTAATTGAGATTATGATTTAATTCTATTGGACTAAATTGTAATGAAAGGTAGCTTTGATGAACACCTTAATTGTAATGAAAGGTAGCTTTGATGGACACCTTAATTGTAATGAAAGGTAGCTTTGATGGACACCTTAATTGTAATGAAAGGTAGCTTTGATGGACACCTTAATTGTAATGAAAGGTAGCTTTGATGAACACCTTAATTGCATTTAGATAAATGACACCATCAAATCATAATAAGGTCGACATTTGAAATGTTGTTTTTTAGGCTTCATCCGTTAAACCACATTTATGCGTGCGTCCATCTATGGGGACGAGTGTGATTAAAGTGATATACAATTTCATAGCATGACAATATACTGACCGGCCGAACTGAGTGACCATCCAACCTCCTGACCGACCCTTTCGCACATGTATTTGTAGCAGCCAGCACTGTCTTTGTATGATCTAAAATCTCCGATCTTGTAACACTTCCTATTGTACTTACATCCTAAATGTTAAAAAGAAAAGGTGAGAAACGTCGAGTGTCTCATAAGGCTAGGGCAAAAAATGGAGATTAAACATTTTTAAATGAAATTAATATTTTCATTATGCAAAAATAGTCGTAATTTATGGTCCATTTTAAGTAATGCTTAATCGTTACATGTTTTAACGAGCAATTACAAACTACTTGAAAATTATACACGTAGTAGATTTTAAATGAGTGGTTTTGTGTTCGACAATAAATAAGTGTCGATTTATTTGTTTATTTATTCGTGACTTCTTTTTAAACAATATTTTTAGCGAACATTTAATGGATCGAACATTTATATACTCCAAACCAGCAGCAATAGCGTACCTGGGACGCTGACAGTCTTGGCGTAGAGAGAGGTTACTTTACACGTGTTCCACACACAATCCTTAAACCACGTTTGTCCATCGTAGTAACATTTCTTTCCGGCTTTACATCCTGTATATCAATGACTATTAATGACTTTATGTGTTTTTGTTTTGATTGACGAGATCCATCCCGTCATCATTGTACATATATATAAATGCTCGCTAAATATAATATTCACCGATTTCAAATAAAAATATCCACAAAATTGAATGAGCTAGCAGATTAATGAATCAGCAGTATGTATGGCAATAATTATCGCGAAAAAACACTTATCCTTTACTTGACAATCCCTTGCAGCAAAAAAAATAATCATCTTATATATGAGAAGTGATGGAAACTTACGCATCAAAAATACTTACGCCAGATAACTATATCTATAATTATCATCTATTAGGCCACTGTTCTGGTTTCATCAGTTTTACATCCGAGATTAACATGACTAATTACTTAGATATTTGGTTCGAATTTATTTCAGTTTTTATGCCCAGCAAAGTCGAGCCATATTGTGAAGAAATTTTGAAGTACCCGGAGAAAAAACACAACCCCTGAGTTTCGAAGAAGAGATCAAGATGGAGGAGAATCGTTGTAAATGTCGACACACCTGAACAGCCCAGCGACCGTGGCTACCATATTGTGGATTTTTATATCATCATGAAAAAATAAGGTACCACAACGTTATATCGCCAATCAACCAGATGAAACTGCCAGCTTCTTCGCAACAGATATCTTGCTAATGAGACGACAGCCTTTATAAGTTTCCATGCGTTCTAAAGATAAAACAAATGTTTTAACTTGTGATAGTTAATGTGTGGATACCGCAGATGTCTCATTTCTGGTACCTGTTTTATGAGTGTCAGTATAACGTACCTGTTTTATGAGTGACAGTATAACGTACCTGTTTTATGAGTGACAGTATAACGTACCTGTTTTATAAGTGTCAGTATAACGTACCTGTTTTATGAGTGACAGTATAACGTACCTGTTGTATGAGTGTCAGTATAACGTACCTGTTTTATAAGTGTCAGTATAACGTACCTGTTTTATAAGTGTCAGTATAACGTACCTGTTTTATGAGTGACAGTATAACGTACCTGTTCTATAAGTGTCAGTATAACGTACCTGTTTTATAAGTGTCAGTATAACGTACCTGTTTTATGAGTGACAGTATAACGTACCTGTTGTATGAGTGTCAGTATAACGTACCTGTTTTATAAGTGTCAGTATAACGTACCTATTTTATAAGTGTCAGTATAACGTACCTGTTTTATGAGTGACAGTATAACGTACCTGTTTTATAAGTGTCAGTATAACGTACCTGTTTTATGAGTGACAGTATAACGTACCTGTTTTATAAGTGTCAGTATAACGTACCTGTTTTATAAGTGTCAGTATAACGTACCTGTTTTACAAATGTCAGTATAACGTACCTGTTTTATAAGTGTCAGTATAACGTACCTGTTTTATGAGTGACAGTATAACGTACCTGTTGTATGAGTGTCAGTATAACGTACCTGTTTTATAAGTGTCAGTATAACGTACCTGTTTTATGAGTGTCAGTATAACGTACCTGTTGTATGAGTGTCATTATAACGTACCTGTTTTATGAGTGTCAGTATAACGTACCTGTTTTATGAGTGTCAGTATAACGTACCTGTTTTATGAGTGTCAGTATAACGTACCTGTTTTATGAGTGTCAGTATAACGTACCTGTGTTGTAAGTGTCAGTATAACGTACCTGTTTTATAAGTGTCAGTATAACGTACCTGTTTTATAAGTGTCAGTATAACGTACCTGTTTTATAAGTGTCAGTATAACGTACCTGTTTTATAAGTGTCAGTATAACGTACCTGTTTTATAAGTGTCAGTATAACGTACCTGTTTTATAAGTGTCAGTATAACGTACCTGTTTTATGAGTGACAGTATAACGTACCTGTTTTATAAGTGTCAGTATAACGTACCTGTTTTATGAGTGACAGTATAACGTACCTGTTTTATAAGTGTCAGTATAACGTACCTGTTTTATAAGTGTCAGTATAACGTACCTGTTTTACAAATGTCAGTATAACGTACCTGTTTTATAAGTGTCAGTATAACGTACCTGTTTTATGAGTGACAGTATAACGTACCTGTTGTATGAGTGTCAGTATAACGTACCTGTTTTATGAGTGTCAGTATAACGTACCTGTTTTATGAGTGTCAGTATAACGTACCTGTTGTATGAGTGTCATTATAACGTACCTGTTTTATGAGTGTCAGTATAACGTACCTGTTTTATGAGTGTCAGTATAACGTACCTGTTTTATGAGTGCCAGTATAACGTACCTGTGTTGTAAGTGTCAGTATAACGTACCTGTTTTATAAGTGTCAGTATAACGTACCTGTTTTATAAGTGTCAGTATAACGTACCTGTTTTATAAGTGTCAGTATAACGTACCTGTTTTACAAATGTCAGTATAACGTACCTGTTTTATAAGTGTCAGTATAACGTACCTGTTTTATAAGTGTCAGTATAACGTACCTGTTTTATGAGTGTCAGTATAACGTACCTGTTGTATGAGTGTCATTATAACGTACCTGTTTTATGAGTGTCAGTATAACGTACCTGTTTTATGAGTGTCAGTATAACGTACCTGTTTTATGAGTGTCAGTATAACGTACCTGTGTTGTAAGTGTCAGTATAACGTACCTGTTTTATAAGTGTCAGTATAACGTACCTGTTTTATAAGTGTCAGTATAACGTACCTGTTTTATAAGTGTCAGTATAACGTACCTGTTTTACAAATGTCAGTATAACGTACCTGTTTTATAAGTGTCAGTATAACGTACCTGTTTTATAAGTGTCAGTATAACGTACCTGTTTTACAAATGTCAGTATAACGTACCTGTTTTATAAGTGTCAGTATAACGTACCTGTTTTATAAGTGTCAGTATAACGTACCTGTTTTATAAGTGACAGTATAACGTACCTGTTTTATAAGTGTCAGTATAACGTACCTGTTTTATAAGTGTCAGTATAACGTACCTGTTTTACAAATGTCAGTATAACGTACCTGTTTTATGAGTGACAGTATAACCTACCTGTTTTATAAGTGACAGTTTAACGTTCCTGTTGTATGAGTGACGGAATAACCTACCAGTTTTAACGTTGATGACCTGAGCCATGTACTGCGACTTTTCGGTTTTTTTTACTTCACAACGTTTGAAATCACAACCATCTTTCCACTTCTCACCGTTAGCCTTACAAATGTACTTGGTACCTTTCATTCCGGCTGTGCACTCTGAAACGATTCACAAACTACTGTATAAAAGCACATATAACATTTTCCGTTTATTCTGTAAAGAGATATTTCCCTTTCCTATGGCAAGCCAAAATGACATTCATTCAAAGAGCAGTGTGGTTCCTTAATTTCAATGCATATATATAAGATATCTTGATTGCGATATAAGATATCTATATAGTATATGAGATATTTCGTATAGCATATAAGATATCTTATCAAATATAATGTATATAAGATATCTTATTTAATATATGAGATATCTGATATAAAATTTTAATGAATCCTATATAAGATATCTTATATAAGATATAAGATATCTTATATAATATATAAGATATCTTATATAATTGAAATATCGTTGCTATATAAGATATCTTATATAGGAACGAGATTTGAAAAAAGACCCAAAAATGAAGTCTCCCTACCCGAAATATCTTGTTGGTTCGCATGCTGCGCCAGTATTAAGCGTTTGGTTGAACGAGACAAAAGTATGTATTGCCTATATGTTACCGACAACTAGAGTAATGGGAATAACTGCTTCTGCGTTTTTAATACATCGTTGAATGCAACCAAACAGCGCTAGATTCTCCCTTTCAGCGCCATCTCCGCCATTGTGATGCTCGAGGGAGAAATAAGTTTGTTTTAAATGCTACGAAATCTCATCCTATATCAGATATTTAAATAACAACGATATTTCAATTATATAAGATATCTTATATATTAATTGAGATATCTTACATATGATATAAGATATCTTATATAGAAAATTTATTAAGATATCTTATATACTATATGAGATATATCCTATATCCATACTGTCTCACCTTTAGCCACATTTAACTATTGATTTCACTATCGAGTTCTTTTTCATTTTATTTTATTTGACGTAATTCCACTTATGGTTTCATATTTATTCTTACTCATGTCCAGTTTGGTTTCGAAGTAGGTCAAACCGTCCTTGGTATACGACACACACTCGAAGCTGCTGCACTCATTCTGCCACTTCTGACCGACATCGTAACACTTCTTGTTCTTAAAGCAACCTGGAACGTAGGCATGGCTTAATGTCAAAATTAAAACCAATCTGATTGAAATACAGATCCTTATAACCACTCCGTTCAATATTCATATCAAACTTTGTGATAATAAGGATGTGTATATTATTCAAATTGAATAAAAACAGTTTATGCAATATTCAAGTCGGATGCATATTTAATGCTTCATATTAAGGATGTATTCTTCTGAGGTTTCAGTCCCGTTGAAGTCTCGTTTCAACATAGACCAAAGAAGTTATGAGATTTTCAAATATAATTTATCAGCATCTGTAGCAAGTTGCCAGATGCAAATTTTGTCAAAAAAATACATTTCTTTTTTTAGCAGATTTTTTCATACGGGGATTTTAAGAAATGGCCCATTTGGCGGCCATTTTGAAATTGTGTCTTTTTTTTGCTTCAAGTAGAGCCACAGTTTTACCATTTTGTACTGAAATTGTTTTTACTTAAATCATTACTGCGCCAGCATTGTAAGCTGTATTTAGCTAATTTTTGCTGCAAATTGTTACTAGGTTCGTAGTAATTAAAATATTGAGCATTAATATGTGAAACGATACACTTTTGTGACTTTATTTTTACATTTAATGGTAATTTGGGCACTTTTATTTTTTACTCTAAAATACTGAAAAATAACAAAAATTCAAATGGGGCAAAAACGTTAGCACACGGACTCCCATTTTTTCTTCCTGATTTAGAAAGAACAACCGTTTCCCTATTGATATGCAAAATAATAACAAAAGTTTAATACCAGAACTTTTTCTATAAAGGGTTAAATTTGGCAAAAATGGCTGAAAATGGTGCGTTTGGTAGCACAAAATTAAGGGGTAGGGGTAGCATATGTTGTTTTCTGAGAAAAAATATTAGTCAAATTGATCAAAACTGGTATATTTTTAAAGAAGACTACTAGAAAATGAATTCTACAAACGTTCATACATATCTAACACCTCGTTAGGAAATTATGGCTTTAATATCTATCTTATATGGTCAAAACGGCAAAATTCCCATTAAATCCAATATTTTGTCAACTAGGTGTCTTTGAGTGACAAAAGCTCAAAAACGAGCACACGAACAAATGTTTTTTCTTCCATTTTCTTTTATGGTATTAACTCCTTTTTCCAAAAATCTATACGAGAAAAAAAGTTTAATACAAGAAAATTTTGACTTCTCAGAGGTGTACTTCCTTAAGTCAAGAAACCCTACTGTCATCACCGATTTCATTTGACCTTGGTATGGTTGGCAAAATCCGTTGAGAAAGCATTGGACGCTTCCTCTTCCGGAGCTATACCCTCCTTTTATCTAAATATATATATATATATATATGATTATATTATCTTTATCATATCAATCTTTATTCTGCGTTATAACGCTAGTGTCAATATCATTATTTTCGTTTGCAAAACTGACTTTATTACTAGACAGTACCAAACAGTGTTTTGATTGAATAGCGAAAATTATTTTTGGAATTACACTAATTAATTTAATTAAGCGACTTGTCGAGGCACTTTTTTATCTAAATGTTGAAAAATTTTTTTAATGATTTTATGACACTGATATTACGATAAGCTATAGAAAATAATGACATCTTCATGGAATGCAATTTTGGTTTACACGTATAGTTTTTAAAAAGAATACCTGATCAATTTATGGAAATGTATCAAAATAGTGATATCTGCTGGATATAATACACAAGATATGCTTTAATCATAAATGAATCCCTTGTAGTTTTAATTGTTTTGTACAGTTACCGACAGAATAAGTATATCTTTATTAAACAGAGATGACGTTTGGTAAACAAACACGAGTCATGGCTACATTCACATTATGTTACAAAGTTACACATATGGTACCGTCAATACACAATTCTTAATTAAAATCTCTATATACCAAAATAAGAGGGGACTCTTAGAATATGTCACTCCTGCAACACTCATAAAAACTTATAGCGATTAGGATAAGAGGATTTCCTTTATTGAAAACAATAAAATGCCAACAAATATCAATAAACGATTTTCTTTATTGAAAACAATAAAATGCCAACATATATCAATAAACATGTTTTAATGTTTAAATTGACATTTAGTGCATATTGCACCCAGATGTTGCAGAATACGTCATCCAAGTGA
The DNA here is from genome assembly GCF_041381155.1 of Argopecten irradians. Lineage (NCBI taxonomy): Eukaryota > Metazoa > Mollusca > Bivalvia > Pectinida > Pectinidae > Argopecten > Argopecten irradians. The sequence goes on along the minus strand of NC_091135.1, from coordinate 68,543,401 downwards.
AATTTTAATGCAAAAAGAACAAATATATTTGTTTCCAGTAGATAATCCCTACATGTTATACTCACTTTATTAGGCCCCTAATGTTTCCAGTAGATAATCCCTACATGGTATACTCACTTTATTAGGTCCCTAATGTTTCCAGCAGATAATCCCTACATGTTATACTCACTTTAGTAGGCCCCTAATATTTCCAGTAGATAATCCCTACATGTTATACTCACTTTATTAGGCCCCTAATATTTCCAGTAGATAATCCCTACATGTTATACTCACTTTATTAGGCCCCTAATGTTTCCAGTAGATAATCCCTACATGGTATATTCACTTTATTAGGCCCCTAATGTTTCCAGTAGATAATCCCTACATGTTATACTCACTTTATTAGGCCCCTAATATTTCCAGTAGATAATCCCTACATGTTATACTCACTTTATTAGGCCCCTAATATTTCCAGTAGATAATCCCTACATGGTATATTCACTTTATTAGGCCCCTAATATTTCCAGTAGATAATCCCTACATGGTATATTCACTTTATTAGGCCCATAATGTTTCCAGTAGATTATCCCTACATGGTATACTCACTTTATTAGGCCCGTAATGTTTCCAGTAGATTATCCCTACATGGTATACTCACTTTAGTAGGCCCCTAATATTTCAAGTAGATAATCCCTACATGTTATACTTACTTTTTAGGCCCATAATGTTTCCAGTAGATAATCCCTACATGTTATACTTACTTTATTAGGCCCCTAATGTTTCCAGTAGATTATCCCTACATGGTATACTCACTTTATTAGGCCCGTAATGTTTCCAGCAGATAATCCCTACATGTTATACTCACTTTATTAGGCCCTTAATGTTTCCAGTAGATAATCCCTACATGTTATACTCACTTTATTAGGCCCTTAATGTTTCCAGTAGATTATCCCTACATGGTATACTCACTTTATTAGGCCCTTAATGTTTCCAGTAGATAATCCCTACATGTTATACTTACTTTTTAGGCCCATAATGTTTCCAGTAGATAACCCCTACATGTTATACTCACTTTATTAGGCCCGTAATGTTTCCAGTAGATAATCCCTACATGGTATACTCAATTTATGAGGCCCTTAATGTTTCCAGTAGATAATCCCTACATGGTATACTCAATTTATTAGGCCCTTAATGTTTCCAGTAGATAACCCCTACATGTTATACTCACTTTATTAGGCCCGTAATGTTTCCAGTAGATAATCCCTACATGGTATACTGACTTTATTAGGCCCCTAATGTTTCCAGTAGATAATCCCTACATGGTATACTCATTTTATTAGGCCCCTAATGTTTCCAGTAGATTATCCCTACATGGTATACTCATTTTATTAGGCCCCTAATGTTTCCAGTAGAAAATCCCTACATGGTATACTCATTTTATTAGGCCCGTAATGTTTCCAGTAGATAATCCCTACATGGTATACTCACTTTATTAGGCCCCTATTATTTCCAGTAGATAATCCCTACATGTTATACTCACTTTATTAGGCCCCTAATGTTTCCAGTAGATAATCCCTACATGGTATACTCACTTTAGTAGGCCCCTAATATTTCAAGTAGATAATCCCTACATGTTATACTTACTTTTTAGGCCCATAATGTTTCCAGTAGATAATCCCTACATGTTATACTCACTTTATTAGGCCCCTAATGTTTTCAGTAGATAATCCCTACATGTTATACTCACTTTATTAGGCCCCTAATGTTTCCAGTAGATTATCCCTACATGGTATACTCACTTTATTAGGCCCGTAATGTTTCCAGTAGATTATCCCTACATGGTATACTCACTTTATTAGGCCCGTAATGTTTCCAGTAGATTATCCCTACATGGTATACTCACTTTATTAGGCCCATAATGTTTCCAGTAGATAATCCCTACATGGTATACTCACTTTATTAGGCCCGTAATGTTTCCAGTTGATAATCCCTACATGCTATATTCACTTTATTAGGCCCGTAATGTTTCCAGTAGATAATCCATACATGGTATACTCACTTTATTAGGCCCCTAATGTTTCCAGTAGATAATCCCTACATGGTATACTCACTTTATTAGGGCCCTAATGTTTCCAGTAGATTATCCCTTCATGGTATACTCACTTTCTTAGGCCACTAATGTTTCCAGTAGATAATCCCTACATGGTATACTCACTTTATTAGGCCCTTAATGTTTCCAGTAGATAATCCCTACATGTTATACTCACTTTATTAGGCCCCTAATGTTTCCAGTAGAAAATCCCTACATGGTATACTCAATTTATTAGGCCCCTATCATTTCCAGTAGATAATCCCTACATGGTATACTCACTTTATTAGGCCTCTAATGTTTCCAGTAGAAAATCCCTACATGGTATACTCACTTTATTAGGTCCCTAATGTTTCCAGTAGAAAATCCCTATATGTTATACTCACTTTATTAGGCCCCTAATGTTTCCAGTAGATTATCCCTACATGGTATACTCACTTTATTAGGCCCCTAATGTTTCCAGTAGATAATCCCTACATGGTATACTCACTTTATTAGGCCCCTAATGTTTCCAGTAGATAATCCCTACATGGTATACTCACTTTATTAGGCCCCTAATGTTTCCAGTAGATAATCCCTACATGTTATACTCACTTTATTAGGCCCTTAATGTTTCCAGTAGATAATCCCTACATGGTATACTCACTTTATTAGGCCCCTAATGTTTCCAGTAGATAATCCCTACATGTTATACTCACTTTATTAGGTCCCTAATGTTTCCAGCAGATAATCCCTACATGTTATACTCACTTTATTAGGCCCCTAATGTTTCCAGTAGATAATCCCTACATGGTATACTCACTTTATTAGGCCCCTAATGTTTCCAGTAGATAATCCCTACATGGTATACTCACTTTATTAGGCCCGTAATGTTTCCAGTAGATAATCCCTACATGGTATACTCACTTTATTAGGCCCGTAATGTTTCCAGTAGATAATCCCTACATGGTATACTCACTTTATTAGGCCCATAATGTTTCCAGTAGATAATCCCTACATGTTATACTCACTTTATTAGGTCCCTAATGTTTCCAGCAGATAATCCCTACATGTTATACTCACTTTATTAGGCCCCTAATGTTTCCAGTAGATAATCCCTACATGGTATACTCACTTTATTAGGCCCCTAATGTTTCCAGTAGATTATCCCTACATGGTATACTCACTTTATTAGGCCCGTAATGTTTCCAGTAGATAATCCCTACATGGTATACTCACTTTATTAGGCCCCTAATGTTTCCAGTAGATTATCCCTACATGGTATACTCACTTTATTAGGCCCTTAATGTTTCCAGTAGATAATCCCTACATGTTATACTCACTTTATTAGGCCCCTAATGTTTCCAGTAGATAATCCCTACATGGTATACTCACTTTATTAGGCCCCTAATGTTTCCAGTAGATTATCCCTAATGTATACCTTATTGCTACATGGTATACTCACTTTATTAGGCCCGTAATGTTTCCAGTAGATAATCCCTACATATTATACTCACTTTATTAGGCCCTTAATGTTTCCAGTAGATAATCCCTACATGTTATACTCACTTTATTAGGCCCTTAATGTTTCCAGTAGATAATCCCTACATGTTATACTCACTTTATTAGGTCCCTAATGTTTCCAGCAGATAATCCCTACATGTTATACTCACTTTATTAGGTCCCTAATGTTTCCAGCAGATAATCCCTACATGTTATACTCACTTTATTAGGCCCCTAATGTTTCCAGGAGATAATCCCTACATGGTATACTCACTTTATTAGGCCCTTAATGTTTCCAGTAGATAATCCCTACATGTTATACTCACTTTATTAGGCCCCTAATGTTTCCAGTAGATTATCCCTACATGGTATACTCACTTTATTAGGCCCCTAATGTTTCCAGTAGATAATCCCTACATGTTATACTCACTTTATTAGGTCCCTAATGTTTCCAGCAGATAATCCCTACATGTTATACTCACTTTATTAGGCCCGTAATGTTTCCAGTAGATAATCCCTACATGGTATACTCACTTTATTAGGCCCCTAATGTTTCCAGTAGATTATCCCTACATGGTATACTCACTTTGTTAGGCCCGTAATGTTTCCAGTAGATAATCCCTACATGTTATACTCACTTGTGTAATGAGGATGGGTGACCCCGTTCTGACAGATGTAACTCAGACAGGAGTAAGTCGAATCGGTCCATTTCTCACCATGGTTACGTTCTCCACACTTAGCTACAGAAACACACAACAATGATTAATAATATTTCAGATTATTTTGTAATCAAAGATATTTACTTAACGTAGTTACTGTTATATGTACAAAACATAATTCTGTGTGTTTAAAGTTTGAAGAAATAGGAATAATATGATTATTATGGCTACTTGAGAAAAAAAATCTTTTAGAAGAATGTATGAAGTTTGCATATTGAAAAAAATACTGGTGAAATACTGGCATGCAAAACTTGCATTTCACAAATACGATATTCAAAAGTGATGTACACGCAATTTGCAATTATTTTATAGAACAAATCAAACTGTCATGATCTCATGTGTTACCGCATTATAAGAGATATATCGACTTACTACTATCACGACTTCATAATTATATACGGCATCATAGACAGTATAATGGATATCTTAGGATATCGTAAAAAAATCAAGATATCCACATATATTCTTTTACTATAAAAGCTAAAAAAACAATAAATGACCATCTTAACGTAATGTCAGCACTTGCAAAAGCGATATGTCAGCGCCCAATTTCTTGAGCGATGTGCTATCACAAAGAATTTTGTGATAAATTTTAAAGTGCTTTGAACTTGCGTTAATAGTTGCTAAATTTTAACATCAATTATCAGTTAATACTATTGTGTGTAATTTGACATTCCTAAGGTTATATTCTTGATCATATTTACGTTTGTGACATTTGAGATAAAACCCCATATGTGTGATAACTGTGTATATCCTCTGGCAATTTACTTTGATACCTTTTCTGAAAGATTTTAAGTTCCATTCTATTACGTAACCGGATTAATGTCACGGCCATCCTAATTGCCTAAAGGACACTGACCACGGCTGATTAATCTGCCAATGAGCGATATCTGTCGATCATAATTCTGTAATTTTATTGTATGTACATTATTTAAGCATCAAATATTTTATTTGTAAAGCAGTTAGGTCTCCGACTTTGTACGGAACACATCGGGTACATTCTGGACATTCCAGAATAGCCCTCCGTCAAGTCAAACGTATCGTTATTAAATTCTAAAGTTAAAATTCAACATTCTCTTACGTCATCTTTACTTCTTGACAAAACGTGCGGAAGTTTCCGTATGTTAGTGCCTTGTACAGTATTTGATAGGATATATAAAGGCATTTCGTGGATATATGATAATCGTGTTACAGTCTTCATCATCTGCTCACCCTTAGCTTTGGCTGCTGTGACGTCAGCGATCACGTGGACCAGCACACACAACAAGAAAACGTTCCTCATCGTGAAGAAAACAACTAAAAACAGACAGGAGGTAGCGGTTAAGGGGGATAAAGTCACAGGGGGCCAACTCAATGAAAATGGATGTTGTCATACACTTTTGTATTTGGTGATGAGTATATATATGACAGTCATGTGATTTTTTTCCAAAAAAACGAGATTTGAAAATTATTAAAAAATCGGGATATTTACTATCTGTTTTAGTTTTAGTAATATCTAGTAAATACTCATCAGTCCATCCATCTAATACAAAAATGTATGAAAACATCCATTTTCATTGAGTTGGCCCCTGTGGATAAAGTATGCAACTATCCTGGTCATCGTAATGAATACTGACGTATTACAGTTTAGTTTAAAAGTAAACTTTCTCTGCTTCTCTACAAAATTCGGGGACATGACAACATTTGACATATGAATAGGACAGTAAACAACAAATGTTGAATGTGGTCAAGGAATTATTGCTAAATACATACGATATGTTCATTACTTACAAAAGGAAATACAAACTATACATTGTCACAAAATCAATACAGTAGATATCTGCTGAAATATCATCTCATAAAGTAATTGGTATTTAGTACACTTTTAATGTCAATTGATACACGAATCAAGCGAAGATTGCATACATACCTTTTGTTTTGTTGAACAGTATGTATATTGTTTAGTTTCTTTTCAGAATCACCAAAGTCTGTCAGAAACAATAGATATATAGGACAAATATATGTTAAGTTATAATAAATATTTTACCTGACGAATTGTCTCCACACTACCGTGTTGAAGTGTCCCCTCTGTTCGTTTTCCTCCGTTATAACGTGCCATTCGACCCTAAACTCCGCGGATTAATATTTTAGTACTATCGTGAGCTTCTTTATGAGGCACGGCTAAAAAAATTTGGAAACGACAGCTTTTTCTTTTGTGCATTAGAAATGCCATCCAATAAAGTCTCTATATTTCTGTCGAGTCTGACATATTTTATGATGTGGCGAGCGTTGACAGCTGACGTCCTGAAGATGGTGTCAGGAGAGGAAATGGACGCTATTCTCACAGTATACTACATTACCTCGAAGGCTAACTCACCAGTTGGTTGTTCATAAAAAGGGAAAAAAACATTGGAATTTATAAGAATACATGTTAAAGCCCACTATCTTTCCTAAACAAAATATAATTTTCTTTAAAAACAATAGTTACATAAGAATATTCATATCGGTGGCTGAAGATGACGCTTCAACTCTTCAACCCTACGATATTTGTGTTAACAGTGGAGATTAATTTCGTTGTTTTACCGTCTGACGCACGCGCGGTGATTAGGGCGATAGTGGAAAACAAGATACGACCCGCAATATGATAGCAAACTTTCATTATAAGTGTGAAGTATTGACGATTATCTTCTATTTTTATGACTTAGATTCAAAATCATCAATTTTCGTTTTATGTTCCCATTTTAAAAATCAAAAGTCGTTTCAGAAAGTTAGTAGGCCTTTAATACTACTTTAGGAAAGTAAAAACGATGGTCATCTTTATATTTTATGCTATAAAGATTAAGTTATTGATATTTCATCAAGGGATTTAGATATATTTATAAAATATACTATAGAAACGTAGGTATTATCATTTGTATTAAAAAGTGAAATGCTAAAAGTTGTATTGAATTTATTCGACATTCTTTGGTAACATGTTGCTAATGACAGTAGTTACAGCGCCTCTGGACATTAAAGGGGAGGGTAACAGCTAGTAGGATTCTTGTGTTAGCTTCATAACATGCTTCTTTTTAAAAAATATTCTAGCCAATCCGAATAATTCATCTAAGAGATGATTTTTGGGAATCAAAAGCGACTACGTTATGACTTTTAAATAAACAAGTTCGTTACAGACAATATTAGTATCTTACATTGGATCCACAGCCAGTTAAATGTGAAGTCAAAATTCTCATTGTAGGCTCTTGAATGGTGTCTTGATAAGGAACCAGCGGTCATCGCCATTAAAGATGTACTCCTCTGAGAAGTCAAATGTTTCTTGTATTAAATTTTTTTCTCACATAGATTATTGGAAATAGGAGTTCATCCCATAAAAGAAAATGGAAGGGAAAAAAACATATGTCCATGTGCTCGATTTTGAGCTATTGTCACTCAAAGATACCTAGTTGACAAAACATTGGATTTTATTGGAATTTTGCCGTTTTGACCATAAACACAAGATATTAAAGCCATAAATTGCTAATGGGGTGTTTGATATATATGGATGTTTATGGAATTTGCTTCAAAGTGGACTTCTTTAAAAATACATCAGTTATGATTAATAAGACTCGTATTATTCTCAGAATAACAACATATGCTACCCCTACCCCTTCATTTTGTCAGAGCTACAAAATGCACCATTTTAAGCCATTTTTGCCAAATTTAACCCTTTACAGAAAAAGTTCAGTGGTATTAAACTTTAGTTGATATTTTGCATATCAATATGGAAAGGGTTGTTCTTTCTAAATCAGGAAGAAAAATGGGGGTCCGTGTTTTTATTTTAGCCCCATTTAAATATTTGTTATTTTTCAATATTTTAGAGTAAAAAATAAAAGTGCGCAAATTACCATTAAATTTAAAAATAAAGTGAAAATAGTGTATCATTTAATACATTAATGCTCAATATTTTAATTACCATGAACCTTGAAAAGATTTACAGCAAAAATTAGCTCGATAAGTCATCAAATGCTCCCGCAGTGATGATTTATGGAAAAAACAATTTCAGTAAAAAATGGTAAAACTGTTGCTCTACTCAAAGCGAAAAAATACACAATTACAAAATTTTCAAAATATCTACTAAAAATAGAAATGTAACTTTTTGACAAAATTTGCAACCGGCAACTTGTTACAGAAATGGGATATTGATAGATTGTATTTGAAATTCTTCTTTGATCTTTGCCATAACGAAACTTCAACAGCACTGAAACCTCAAAAGAATACATTGTTAACAACCTTGCACAAAAATGGTTATAAAAATCATTTTTGTGTGTTTTAAAATTTTGAACATGAGATCTGGCCTCAAGACGCATAAAGACGATTTGATTCGACTGTAGATAAAGCAAGAATACTGCCAGTTTCGAGTATATCTTTAACACCCTACCACAGCTCATCACTGTACTCGATTTGGTGAGTGGGTGTTCATCACTGTACTCGTTTTGGTGAGTGGGTGTTCAGCACTGTACTCGTTGTGGTGAGTGGGTGTTCATCACTGTACTCGTTTTGGTGAGTGGGTTTTCAGCACTGGATTCGTTTTGGTGAGTGGGTTTTCATCACTGTACTCGTTTTGGTGAGTGGGTGTTCATCATTGTACTCGTTTTGGTGAGTGGGTGTTCATCACTGTACTCGTTTTTGTGAGTGGGTGTTCAGCACTGTACTCGTTTTGGTGAGTGGGTGTTCAGCACTGTACTCGTTTTGGTGAGTGGGTGTTCATCACTGTACTCGTTTTGGTGAGTGGGTGTTCATCACTGTACTCGTTTTGGTGAGTGGGTGTTCATCACTGTACTCGTTTTGGTGAGTGGGTGTTCATCATTGTACTCGTTTTGGTGAGTGGGTGTTCATCACTGTACTCGTTTTGGTGCGTGGGTGTTCAGCACTGTACTCGTTTTGGTGAGTGGGTGTTCATCACTGTGCTCGTTTTTGTGAGTGGGTGTTCAGCACTGTACTCGTTTTGGTGAGTGGGTGTTCAGCACTGTACTCGTTTTGGTGAGTGGGTGTTCATCACTGTACTCGTTTTGGTGAGTGGGTGTTCATCACTGTACTCGTTTTGGTGAGTGGGTGTTCATCACTGTACTCGTTTTGGTGAGTGGGTGTTCAGCACTGTACTCGTTTTGGTGAGTTGGTGTTCAGCACTGTACTCGTTGTGGTGAGTGGGCGTTCATCACTGTACTCGTTTTGGTGAGTGGGTGTTCAGCACTGTACTCGTTGTGGTGAGTGGGCGTTCATCACTGTACTCGTTTTGGTGAGTGGGTGTTCAGCACTGTACTCGTTTTGGTGAGTGGGTGTTCATCACTGTACTCGTTTTGGTGAGTGGGTGTTCATCACTGTACTCGTTTTGGTGAGTGGGCGGATGGTTGTTTAATCTGACAAGACACATGTGATATAAGATTCTTTGATCTGTTAATCCGTTGTTTATAGAGTTGTGGAAGATCAGTCAAGATCGTGAGTTACCATCAAAGATCCACTGGAGTCAAGATCATGAGTTACCATGGTTCCTGCCTCATAGTCTGTCATGTTGGTCAGTGGCTCTAACAGACCAGGGAGATAAAGTGTTAAACAACTTACAACTAGAAGTCTTTGTAGCGTGGTCAATCTACCGTAACACATACGAGATGAAGATACAGGATTCCAAAGACTCAAATAAATGGTGTGTAGCGTGGTCAATCTACAGTAACATATAAAAGATGAAGATACAGGATTCTAAAG